>NC_135061.1:3679028-3979028 GCF_051014685.1 Ptiloglossa arizonensis
CAAGTATCAACTGTTAGCGATCGACCATCGACGCGTTTCGGCCGCGTGGAGCGTATACGCCGTGCACAAACTTCACTATAACACGTATTTCCGACCGTGAACGAGTACGCCGCGTTGAAACATTCATCTCATCTATGTCCAATGCATCCTAAACTCTACACCCTCGTCCTACGAACGATACTTTGCTCACTGTTACAAATATCGTAAATATTTCGACAGAAGCAAAACCATTAACGAAGCAAACCTATGCGTATACGGTCGACGAGGTCCGAACCGGAAGTAAGGGAAAACTCGGTGTAGAGGTGAACGCTTGATATACTCACAGCCAGTCTGAGCGCGGCTTCGGCCTGAGTGCGCAACAAAGCTTCCGCCTGGTGCATCCTCAGCGTTTGTTCTGGTCCGGTTGCTTGCACACCTTGTTGTTGCTGTCCCGTGGATCCTTGGGCGCCACCGCTCATGTCACCGTTGTTTCCCATTCTCATGGCCGCCGCCAGAGACGCCATGTCCACCGGTGAGAGATTCGGGGATACCGAATTCTGCAAACCTGTCGAACGCGAAGCAGATAGGTTTTTTAAAGATGGTCGCGTAAGTACGGGTCGGTTACGTTCGCTACGCGAGAACGATGTTGTCCCTCTTGTCCCCGCGTATGAGAGAAATCCTTGCCCCGTGGCAACAACAACACGATCGTAAACGAGAATCTTTATCGAGGAATTAATTGGAACGCGTAGCCGGCGGCCGTATCTGTTCTTTGCCCGGAGCGCAGTCGCGCGAGCAGATAAGCGGTATCGAGCGTCCTTGCACGGGCCTGGTCGGTATCGCGAGGGCGTTCAGTCTACGCATCGATTCGCGTATGGAAGATCGGTGACGATTCTTACCCGCTGACACGGCGGCCATCACCGCCATGCGTTGTTGTTGCGACTGCATCTCGTCGTGGTACTGTTGCGCGGAGCCGGGTTGACTTCCCCCTCGTAGCATCTCGCTGAGCTTGTTGCCGCTCGGGCCCGGCGACGCCATATTGTTATTGTTGTTATTGTTGTTGTTGTTCAGCAAACCGGTACCTACGCAGAAGTCTGCTCTCGTTAGTATACACGGCCGACGGAGACGTAGCCGAGTGTGAAGTAGCGCAACTACGGTAACTATGGTCTAAACGGTCGGTTGACAAACGATTAGAAAAAGAAGAAACGTTCGTATGATACGGAAATTACTCACACAAGAATTCGTAGGTACTTTATTTTACTCTCAGGTATATCAAGTGTAATATATAGGTATATATATTATGTATATATATATATATATAGACGTATGTATGTTCACTACAATAACTGTCGTTGAGTTTCGAAGCTCGGCGTGTACGAGGTATCGATACATTTCAGCGAACGTGTCGTTTACGTAAGAATGAAAGGTCGCTTCTTAAGGTGGTATTAAGACGGGCGTTACTCTAAGATTATTATTCACGGGCACTCTAACGATCGTTCCAGACGATCGTTTGCAAGAAGACGGAGGAACAAGATCGGAGCGTACCAGGTTCACTACCGGCCGACGATAGTCTTCCGTTTCCGCTGCTGCTGTCCGAGTGAGCCGACGGCGATGGACACATCGGTGGTTGTTGCAAATTTTGTGGTCCGCCTGTTTGGCTTCCCAACACACCCAATCCCGTACCTGGACACGAGAATAACGTATGTATCGTTACGTTCGTTGGCGCCACGGCGAGGTTTGACGGTAAGTAGGGGGGCATCGACGTGCGACAACTTCCGTTACCTAGACTCGAAGACGCGAGGATTTCTCTCTCCCGCCTCTCGGCGGCCGCGCGGCTCAAAACGTACTGCGCAGCAAACTGATGTTTCGGGTCCATTCTCATGTGCTCCATGTGACTCAACAAACCTTGACAACAAAGCAAAGCAGTTCTCGATAGAGTTCTATTTGGTCGGCGTCGCGCGCTCACTACGTAGAAACGAAGAGCGTCGCTCGATCGAATATACGGTTTCGTAACGAAAGAGTAAAAAGTACCACGGAACCTCGTTTAGAACGAAAATTGTATAGATTCGGTAGGTTTGTTTCAGCAAGTATGGTATACTTACCGCTCTCGTGAGTGAAGACGGCTTGGCACACCGAGCACGGCCACATCCTGAGGCTTGTGCTAAGCTGACTGGTCTCAGGATGGCAGGCCAGGTGCTTCCTAAGACTACCCTCGTTGACGTAGTGTTTTCCGCACACTGGACACGGGTGGTTGGCGGTCCGTCGCTTCGCTAGGTAAACCCCGGCAACGGAGGTTGTGCAGTCAGCGGAGGGAACAATAGGGCGACACAATTTCAAGGTCAATGCTAAGCAGGATAAAGCTTCCCAAGGAACGAAAGCCACCTCCTCCATATCATATCATATCATATCATATCATATCATATTATATCATATCATATCATATATCAAATCATATCATATCATATCATATCATATCGCATCGTATCGTATCATATCATATCATATAATATCATAACATCATCACCATCGTTATCTCATTATCATCCTTTTTCGTTCTCTTTTTTTTTCCTCATCCCCATCATCCTCATCATCCTCATCATCATCCTCATCCTCATCATAATCATCATCATCATCATCATCATCATCATCTTTATCATTATCATCATCCTTCTCCTCCTCCTCCTCCTCCTCCTCCTCCTCCTTCTCCACATCCTCATCCTCATCCTCATCCTCATCCTCATCCTCCTCATCCTCCTCCATCTCCTCCTCCTCCTCCTCCTCCTCCTCCTCCTCCTCCTCCTCCACCTTATTTCTCACGCATTCGCGTGTACACACGCGCGTGTACGTACGTCGACATTCCGGTCGACCTCGAAGGCGAAGGGAGAATCCTTGCAGACACGGATAGCCGAGGACCAGAGGAGAGCACTGACCTCGGACGCACCGCGCGCTGCTTCATACCGTTGCTGGCTCCCTTTCACGAGCGAGGTCGTCGGCCCAAAAACCAAGATGCACACGCACGTACGCGCGCGCGCGCACGCACGCACGCACGCTCATAGACGCACAAAGAAAAGTTCGACGACGAATCTCTCTTGCCCCTTTTTTTTATCATACTTATACTTTACTTAACTTATTTCCGTTACCTTTGTCTTTTGAGTCGCAGTTTTCCTCCCCTCGCTTTTCTAAAGAAATATATATATTTTTTTTTTTCATACGCACGTTTTTATTTTATTTATTTATTTACTTTTAACCTCTCCCTCGTTCTTTCTCTCGCCTTTCTCCATTTCTCTTCCACAAGTCTTATTACTATTATTATTATTCTTTTTTTTTCTCTCGCTCTCGTTCTCCCCCAAGAGATCGGATATCTCCACCGAAGGATCGAACGGACGACGATCGAAAGATGGCTCACCCGAAAGTTGCGCTCTCTCTCTCTCGTCGCAAGTATCAACGCCCAGGGTTCGATACTCTGGTGCGAGGCGCCGTTTATCACGCGTTACTCGAAAGACGATGGAGGAAACGAGACGACGCGTACGAAAAACGGGACACCGCGTCATTTCGCAAAGAGATTCTCTGTTCGATCGTCGCGCGCGCGGCCGCGCATTCGTCGATCGTTCTCTGTACGTCTATCTCTATGTATTTATACGATATAAGTACATATATATGTATATACATATATACACATACATATGTATAGTATATAGCCCACACACTTGACAGAACACGCACAAAACGAGAACGAGACACCACCCTTTTGAAGCACCGGTTGTTTTTTTTTTGTATTAGCGAGTAGTAACGCAAGTATTAGTCGGTGAGTGCGCTCTAAGTGTGCTACACCCCCTTTTTCCGTTTCAGCGAAACAACAGTACGAAGAAGTGACAGGACAACGTGTGCATATCGCCCGCGCCAAAGCAAGTTTCTTGGGTGGGGGTCTGGGGTCTGAGGTCTGGGGTCTGGGGTCTAGGGCGGGGGTGGGGGTGTGTTCTGATGGGGTTTTGAGGGGTGTGAGGTGGGGTGTTGGGGTTATCTGGGGGGGTGGGGGGACGTAAAACGTACTTAAAGACTAAGGACGAACCACCCCTCGTTCGTGTCTCTCGATGAGCGGTAGTTCCACCTCTCTGTCTCTCGCTTTCTCTCTCCCAATTCTTTTTTTTTTAGACTTACACTCGCAATTAGGGCACCCTCGTTACGTCCATCTCGGTTCTTTCTTTCTCCACGGGAGGAATTCGCGCGTGAAAATACCCTCTACGTGTTCGTTAGCTGTTAGGTGTTAGAAAGGACGGAGACAAAGTACGTAACCCCAGCGAAAGTCGAGCGGCCACGGTTCAGGGAAGCGATCGTAGCGAACTCCGAGCCGGTTTGTACGTTTGGTTGTCGTCGGCTAGTTTTCGGCGCGAGTTCGGTCGGGCGTGTAGCTGTTACACGCGGTCGTCTACGATGATTCGTTCCCCTCCGTGGCGGCCGAGAGAGACGAAGCGCAGAAGATTCGATTACCGCGTTGGTCGTGCGTTAGTCGTGTCACAGACAGAGTGTTGTAAGCGTTAGTGCGAAGAACAGAGAGGAGACAGGTGTGTTTCCCAAATGTACACGCGGGGACGTACAAGCAAGGAGAAAGAAAGAGTGACACGGACGAGATCGAGGGTGCTCGATTATCCGTAGATACTTACTGGCAACGCCGGAGGCATTCGGGTCCTTGTGGGTGTGCTTCATGTGCTCCATGAGAGCCTCGCCGCCGAGGAAGAGTTTGCGGCAGACGGGACAGCTGGTTGCGTTCGGGCCGCCGATCTGGGCGACGTGTTGCTGGAACACAACACGCTGTTGCAACTCCTTTTTTGCGGGGTCCGGAAGAAGAGGAACCGGAAGCAGGCACACGCGGCGCACCGGTAGAGAGCAGCCGACCCACAGAATACCACCACAGAGTGTCGCGAACCAGAAGCGCAGGACAGGCAGCGCACAGAACAGAACGATTGACCAGTGAGAGTTAGGGCACCGATTTGCCGCCGCCACCACGGACTATTTATTTATCTTTTCATTTTTTCCATCTGTTCTTTTTTTTCTTTCCATTCGTTATCTAGTTTCATTTTGCAAAGGGAATTCACCTCGAGTGTCTGGCAATAGGACTTTCCGGGGCTGGGAGGACCTTTCGTCTCTTTTAACGCGTCGATCGCCAGATTATCATTGCTCTTCGAAGACCGAGATCGTTTTATTTATTTATTTATTTTGTTTTTCATTCTTTCCAAAGTTTAGCAACGAGAGTAATTTCCGTGGAATTTTCACGTAACTTTCCAAATTGCTCTCACTGACCAATTTGATACTAACGCGAACTAGTAGTTCGATAGAACGTTACTTCGATAGAGAGCCGCGGTTCGGATGAACCGAGATTGGAATCTCGATTCGTCGCGGCGGATAACTCGATCTTGGAATTTCGTAACTCTTTGGAACTGTTCGTGAGAACGTGCCAACGGTTCAGAACCTTGGCGCGTGGTATACGTTCCACGAACACGTTAGCGATCGTTCTGGTGTTCGACGCGTTAATCGCGATTAATTGTTTCTCGTGGACACTGGCGTTGAAGCTGAGGAGGGATCCGGGAACGGTTTTTCGTGTTAACGCGCGTGGAGTTGGCTGGGAGACGACCAGTGAGACGTCGTTTGTGGAACTGGCCGTGTGTAAGACGAAAGGACTATTCCACGAGGAGAGGAGAGGAGAAAGCAAAGCCCAGACAGACGAATGTTTGAAAGCGTAAGGTCTGCGGAACGATCGGAAGACGAAAGATCGGGAAACGAATAAACGAACGAACGTGGTTCGCGTTACGTGGATCTTCCGATCGTTCTGGTACTCGAACCTCACAGATTTGAACGGGAATGCGAAGCATAGATCACAAACGACTAGCTACTACGACACAATTACGATGGCCTCTGTTGCGGTTATCGTGTTTCAAGCATCGATCCGCGCGATTTCCGTGACGTTTCTCATTTCTCTGTGGAAGGGTATAGGCGTGTACGACGGGGGTTACGGTTACGCGAGAGGGGGCGTTTAGGTGCAACAAAGGCCATTCTTTGAACGGGTAAACAAAAAAAAAGAAAAGAAAAAAAAGGAAAAAAAAAAAAACAAGAAAATGAAGCGATATGAACGAAATTCGACGTCCTCGTTGTAAAGTATCTGTCTCCGTCGTTCGGTGGTGACCTCGCGTTAAGGAACAGTTTCGCGGTCGTGTCGGTATACGGTTTCGATCCGCGATTATTTTTTTTTTAATTCTTTTTTCATTTTCTCTCTCTCCCGTTTGTTCGTCGCTCGGTTTTTCTCTCTCGCACACCCGCGAAGGTCGGTTATATACGCACACGAGGCGGTAGGGGCACGCGGTGAGGAAAAACATGGTGGCCAACCTTGCTCGAAAGAGTGCTTAAAACGGCGGGAAAAAGAATACGAAGAGTGGAAGGAAAGAAGAAGGAGGCGAAAGGAGGTGGGAGGAAGGAAAGGCTAAAACGAGACCAGACGGCAATGACCCCCAAGTTTTGGGGTCTCGCCTAGTTCCTTTCTTCCTGCCTGCACCCCGCCCCCGACTTCGATACAACGCATCCTTCTCCCGTCCTTTTTCTTCCTCTTCTTTTCCGTTTTCAACGCGGCGAACGAGTCGTCCTTCTCTAGTCCCCGCTCTCTCTCTCCCTTTACCCGACCTATCTCTACCCGCGGCGACTCGTACCCTTCTTTTTTCCCGGACCTGGGACAACCGCGACTCGAGGCGATCGGCGCACGAAGGAGAGCCGAATCTCGGCCAGGACCAGTTTAAAATAAGACCAGACGTCGTCGACCTTACGTTTCGGCCAGCCAATTCCCTCTTCTTCTTTCTGTTTACTCCCCAGCCACCTCCCCACGGTTCTTCCCCTTTCGCGAACAATTTCGCTCGTGTATTTTTAGCGAGGAACCTTTCTTTCACCGAGCCGACGCCAGATCGCGTACTTTTTAGCCTCGACGGATAAAGAACCGACGAGGGCACCGTATAAAGCCACGCGCGAACATTTCGATGAAACTTTCGACAACAACGGGGGAATCGAACAATATTCGAGCCGCGTTTCGACGTTTCACGCGATATCGCGCGAGCGATCGCGAGATATCGACCAACAGAGACGGATCGCGTCTCGGTAAGTAGCCCACCTACGACATCGTTCTACCAAAATTGTTACCTCCATCGGTTAACCTTCCCCTTTTTCTCGCGCCAATTTTCACGGGAAAAGAACATCACGATGTTTCTTTTGCAATTTTCCTCGCGTCACGAATTTCTTTCGGAGGGAAAATAATTTTTCTAAACTTATTTTCTCGATTAACGTTCCCCTTTTCCTCGCGCCAATTTTCACGGAAAATAACATATCAATATTTCCTTGGCAGTTTTTCTCGCATCACGAATTTCTTTCGGAGGAAAAATAACTTTTCCAAACTTATTTTCTCGATTAACATTCCCCTTTCCCTCGCGCCAATTTTCACGGAAAATGTCTCAATGTTTCCTTGGCAATTTTTCTCGCATCACGAATTTCTTTCGGAGGAAAAATAACTTTTCCAAAAATAATTTTTGCGATTAACGTACCCCCTTTCCTCGCGTCGATTTACACGGAAAATAAGATTTGAACGAATTCTTTCTCACTTTTGCTCGCGTTACGAATTTCTTTCGGAGGGAAAACATTTTCTCGTCTCGCGGATGCCATTTGTCGTAAATATACTCTAAACGCAAACATCTGGTGCTATAGTCGCAATGTTCCCGTACAAACGTCGTTGGTTCTCTACGAACGAGGTTGGGTTAATAACAGCGCATAACTGGTACCCCGCCTTTGTACCGTAACGTATACTTATTTTCACTTCTGTGCATTAGTTTCTTTCTCGTACGATCTTGACGTCGTAAAGACGAATTATCGGATTGTCCTTATTAAAGGCGATTCAACGTTCAAAAACTCTAATAAAGCATCAACGTATAAAATTCTATTCGACGATTGAATATTTTTATATCCGGCATTCGTTGCACGTCCACGGTTCGTTTTTTTACGAGCGAAAGGATTATTGCGAGAGAAATCTTATTTTCGGTGTACAAATTAGTGTCGTGGTTCTTTTCCGGAGAAGAAAAACTTGGTCACGGTTTGGAATTTTATATGCTACGAGTATGTATAATAGAATGTTTTTTCTCACAATATTCGGACGTGTGATCTTTCGACGCACGATCATAAATGTTTCCTTATTCTTTCAATTAAGAAAAACTGAAAACAACGAAAGAGAGAAACTTCTTTCCTCGCGATAGGAAAAATTACTCGTCAGCAGTGGTCCTTACTGGATCGAGATTGAACAGGCGACTCGCGAAAACTTTTCAGTACCGATCTTTCGTGCTTTTATCGTGTAGAGGGGAACGCGGGGGAAATATTTTTCGTAACAATCGTAATACTATTCAGAAAAGAAAAAAATGGTCCCGAGTTGGAGTTGGACACACTGTACAAATAAGTAGAATTTTTTCTCTCAAATATTCCTAGATTCCAGGACCGATCCTAGGTTCTCTTATCGCGTAGGGGGGAACACGGGCGAAATATTTCTCGTAATGATCGTAATACTATCCAGAAAAGAAAAAAATGATCCTGAGTTGTAGTTGGACACACTGTAAGTAAGTAGAATATTTTCTCTCAATTATTCCTAGATTGCAGGACCGATCCTAGGTTCTCTTATCGCGTAGGGGGGAACACGGGCGAATTATTTTTCGTAACAATGGTAATACTATCTAGAAATGAAAAAAATGGTCCTGAGTTGGAGTTGGACACACTGTACAAGTAAGTAGAATTTTTTCTCTCAATTATTCTTAGATTTCAGGATCGATCCTAGGTTCTCTTATCGCGTAGGGGGGAACGCGGTCGAAATATTTCTCGTAACAATCACAATACTATCCAGAAAAGAAAAAAAATGGTCCTGAGTTGTAGTCGAACACACTGTGAGTACATAGAATATTTTCCCGCAAATAATTCTAATTTTCAGGATCGATCCTAGGTTCTCTTATAGTGTAGGGGGGAACATGGTCGAAATATTTCTCGTAACGATCGTAATACTATCCAGAAATGAAAAAAATGGTCCTGAGTTGGAGTTGGACACACTGTGAGTACGTAGAATATTTTCTCTCAATTGCTTCTAGATTTCAAGACCGATGTTAGGTTCTCTTATCGCGTAGGGGAGAACGCGGTCGAAATATATCTCGTAACAATGGTAATACTATCCAGAAATGAAAAAAATGGTCCCACGTTGGAATCGGACACACTCTAAGTAAGTAGAATCTTTTCTCTCAATTATTCCTAGATTCCAGGACAGATCCTAGGTTCTCTTATCGCATAGAAGGGAACGCGGTCGAAATATTTCTCGCAACGATCGTAATACTATCCAGCAAAGTAAAGAAATGGTCCCACGTTGCAGTGGAACGCACAGCGCAATCTCGTAGAATATTTCCTCGCGAGTCGCACACATCCCAACAGCGATTTCACGTTTCCACTGTAAACGATCATCGTGTAAAATTTTGTTTCCCCCGTTTCCTATTCGTTTTTTCCCCCGCGAGGTGCACGTCGTTAGAATCGGTGCGCGACACTTACGCTCGCGGTGGCCCTCGCGAGATGATCGCGGCCGCAAGCGGAACATCGAGGTCGTCGCCGGTTTTCGCGGTTTCTTTTATTCGCCGGTGTATATTTTACGCGCCAAGGCTCCGTTTCTTTTCTCGCCTCGCTTTTGTTGTTCCTCTCGCGGCCGGGCGAACTTCCTTGACCCGGGGCAACGTGTGCGCGCGAGTCGGATGATGTCAGGGAGAAAAAACGAGGCGAGAAACCCGGGGCTGCGAAAAGGTTCGCTGTTTAGAGAGGGTCCTTGCCCCCGCGGTTACGGACACGCTTCCCCTTGTGTTTTTTATCTTTTTCCAGCCGACGCCCACGCGTTCACTCTCCTCCTCCTCGTCGTTGCTCTTGCGGCCCAATCTCTACACGCGTACACGTACGTATATATACACACATATACACATACATATATATACATATTCTTTCCACGATGGTACGTTTTAGAACTGCCTTTGGCCCGGGCGTCCTTCTTTCTTCCCGGACCTGGGGCAAGCTCGAGCCGGTTGAGCCGACGCCGCGAAGAAGATGCCGGCCGTCGACGTCGTCGTCCGCTGGCTGCATGCAAGTTATTCTCGGAGGGAGGCTGCGGTCCGTAGGTTCGACGCCCCGACCTGGCCCAACTGGAAAAAACCGGTTTCTTCGTTGCGCTCTTCCTTTTTTGCCTGCATCCTCGCTTTTTGCACCGCGAATACCTCGGCTCTCCTCTGCTCTCGGCGCTCTTTCTCTTCTTCTCGGCTCCGTTCCTCCTCGATGCACCTTCTCTCTCTCCCACTCTGTTTCTCCGTTTCTCTCTCTGTCTTTTTCTCCTACACACTCTCTTCCCTTCTCTCTCTGTGTCTTTTTCTCCTACACGCTCTCTTTCCTTCTCTCTCTGTGTCTTTTTCTCCTACACACTCTCTTTCCTTCTCTCTCTCTGTCTTTTTCTCCTACACTCCCTCTCTCTCTCACTCTTTTTCTTCTCTCTCCGTGTGCACGCTCTCCGCGATCTCGCAGCGTGGGCGAATCCCCGAGGGACTTTATGATTCGCCGTGACCAGATTCATCTCCTCTCGACTCTGCGCGGACGCTGGCCTGCCGGCCGCCGGCCGGACGGCGGTCGCCTCTATTCCGAATTCGACGCTTCCTGGTCCCTCTCGGGCCCAACCGAGTCCCTCGCCCACAGCCTCGCGCGTCACGGTCTCCCCTCCTTTCGTACGAGCGCGTCAGATTTCGGGACTTCCCCAGGTTTTCACCGTTCCCGCCGCTCCCCTCCGTATCATTCTTTTCCACGGTGGGTCACGATCGTTGTACGCTCGAGGCTCCTCTCCGAGTCTCTAAAGTAGGCCCGGACCAGGGAGTGGCGTAAAAAGGAAGTGGGTGTGAGCACACGCGTAGCGATGCGTGACGCTGGGCTCGATGGAGCCATTTTGTGTACGCGGAAAAGGGATTATCTTCGATCGACTCGTAGCTATTCACACGGACGTGATTGTAGTCACGAGTCGGGCTACGAAAACTAACTTTTTCATTTCACTCGCGAAGAAACACGCGTTCGTAGTTTCCAGCGATGGAAAGTGTGCAGATTCTTCGTGGAGTAAAAATGGCCGAAGAAGAGCACGCTTCGACGAGAGACTCGGTTTCGATTTTTTGATCAGAAGTGTGGTTCGTTCGCTGGCTGAGAACCAGGAAATTCACACTTAGTAGGGAATACTTTTAGAGTGATACTCGAGAGGTGTTTCTTTCGGTCCGTTTCGTTGTTAATTTTTTCTTCAACGTCGAGTTCGCCGAGCGTAGCTATCGAGAAGTATTTTTTACGATGATTTATACGAAAAGTAGGTATTTCAACACACCGTTGGAAAATTGATCATCAACCTTCCTCGTTTCGTTTGTTTCCAAAAGAAAATAGTAAGAAGAAATTGCTTCCTGCGCCATTTCCTATCGTACACTTTTTAAGTAAAGAATAGAAGGTCGATAATTTATTAATAAATTCTTTTAGAGATACTTCTACTTTGGATCCACTTTGTTCCAATTTACCATCGACGTACTTCATCCATGTTTACCATCCACGTACTCAATTTTCCTCTACGCGGGTAACTCGTACTCCTCGACGATCCTTCTCGCTTTTCTTATCGATACTCTGTTCTTTCCTTTCTGTTTTCAATCTTTTCCCAGCAAACAGTTTTTCCCAACAGTAAACGGTTTCCTTCGATTGTCCCTTCTTCCGAGCAACCGATTTTTCTCGCACCGTGTCGCCATTCTTAAATCTTCTCCACGATCTGCCCCGAAGCTCCAAACGTTCAAGTGTACCACAATCGTTCGCATCGTGCTCCACGATTGTTACTTAACCGATATTTCGCACGAGTGACTTTTGTCTCGAATATTGTGCAATATTGCGCGTTTGACAATATTTCTCGACATTCCTCGTCCCTGTTCCGCGTTCGATCGTACACCACGCGAAGAGGAAACGATCGAATCGAAAATCCCGAGTTTTCCACCCCTCCTCTCCCTCGCGAGGATTCGATCTCTAAATTCAAAAAATCGTTGAGTGGCTACTCCGGGCTCTGGATAAAAGCTTGGCAAAAATTGCCTTGGACAGTCTCTTTTCTCCGGAGCAAAAGCGATAAAGACCGAAGGTCGTTCTCGCGGCGCGCAATTCTTTTCGCGTTATTTCTCTCTCTTTTCTTTTCCTTTTTTTTTTTTTTCCTTCTTCTTCTTCTTCTTCTTCTTCTTCTACTGCCCCGCCGTCTCCTTTCCTTGGCTCTTTTAGCCGCAACGAGGCCGCGAGCCTCGCCGGCAGACAACCTTCGTGCAACAAACGAACTCCGCGAAAGATATTCGTCTTTTGCTCTTTTACGCTCGGTTCCTCGGCCGACGTCGCTTTCTCGGCAACGTTTCGCCGCTCGAAAGAAACTGTGCCTCGATACTTCGAGTAGGATCCCGATATTCGAAGAAAAACAAACGCGAGAAAAATCCCTGCGCGAATCTCACGAGCGAAGAGGCTCAAGAAATATACTCGAGAAAGCGTACAGCCACAATTTACCCAACCACTTTGTCTTTCCATCGGTGTGTTTCTCCACCCCCAAAACACCCTAAATTTTCACCAATTTTTCTCTCTAGGTTACTTTTTAACCCCGGTACTTTTTGTCGCGTATCACGCGCTGATAATCCGCGCGTTACGCGTGTCCAATAGCCCCTGTCCCCCGTGGTAGCTCGGAAAGACGGCTCGAAAGGGAGAAGCAAAGAAAAAAAAAGTGAAAAAGGGGTCGAGGACACGATTCTCCCGGGTGTTGTGCCAATAGCGTTTCGTCGTACCAGGAGACCGGGGTGGAAAGAAGAAAGAAAAAAATGAAGGGTCGCGTCGCGCACAATAGCGCAGAAAATCTCCCACCCTGACGCGGAATCGGCGCGGGAATGATTTCATTAGGTCTCGGCCGGCGATCGAGAGTGTGTACAAGCGCGCGAGAGGGGGAGCGGGTAAAAAAGGGGCCCGCAGAGGCGGAGTCTCTGCAAAAAATTAATATCGAGGGGGACCGCGCGGGCTGGAGGAGAAAGAAAGAAAAAAAAAAAATGAAACGAAGGAACGGAGAACGCCCGTGAATATTTACCCGCTGGATTTTTTTCGCCGTAGTACACGCGGGTTCGTTAATCCCTTCGAGGACGAATTATTATTGCACGAAGTAAACAAAAGTTTACGCGTCGACCCACGTCGTCCATCGATCATACTCGGTAGCGTTACCGTGGAATTTAATCACGAGTACTCGCTCGGTACTTTACTTTTTACTTTCGCGTACGAGTATTCGTCGCCGGAATCGTCGCGAAAAATTCACCGAATGTTGGTTTTTAATTCAAGGATTCGTTTTTTTCGAATTGTGCACCGTTCGGCGTGCACTCGTATCGTCGAAACGAATTGGAATCGTCGATGACCGATTCGAGAAACTTTTTCATCCGTGGAACTTTTTCGATTCCGTTTCTCATTTTAGTTTAATACTTTTTCCTTTCTTTCTCGATTCGTAATTTTGTATTCTTGATTTCTTTTCTGTACGAAACGGAATAAAAGTTACCAACTTTGTGAATCTTTTAGCCGAGAAGTATCACGGTTTTGTTATCTTTGTTTTTTGGGTGCGCGATAAACAATATGGAAGACTCGTACCGGTACATGAAGAATCACTTTACGAAATCTTTACGGAATACTTTTGTATACAGGGTGTACCGATCGTTACACGTCGATTTGAATTTCGCGCTATTTTTCGAACTGAAACTCGACGTGTATCGTCTATAGCAGATGAGAAATCAATCGTGGAGAAAGAACGCGTGTAAATTGTTTAAGCGTATTGCGAAAAATCGCGATCTTGAACGCGCTAACGATTCGAGAAAAAAAAAACAAGCCAACGATGGAAAAGAAAACGTATCTAGATAATTCCCTCGAATCGTCCATTTATCGATACTTGTATTGTTTCGTATGTATATATATATATACGCGTGATCGAGTTGCATTCGTTGGAACGTGTTATATGTTAATCGATGTAAATAAAACCGAGCCGAGTGAAATATGCGTGGTTGCGCACCGTGGCGTTAAAATAACGTAAAAACTGTACGCACACGCGTGCCCCAGTATCCCTGAAGAGCTTAATTAATGCCATTGGAGGGGAACAAGGCACGCGAAACGCATCCACTTCTCCTTCTCGGGAAACTTTTAATTGTTGCGCGGTGGGAACGCTAGATGGCGTCTAACCGAGGAGTGAATTTCGATTCGTTTAACCTAAACGCGAAGTGTGCCTATCGTACAAGGAACAATACTCTATGAACGGTGCCGCGATGTTTAAAATTTATAGCAGACTATCGATCCGAAGATGAAACCATTATTTACCAAACACCGAAGCGAGGTTAGGTTTGGTAACAGCGATACGGCCGCACTTTCCCTCGTTTCCACGTTTTATCGAACGATTATCTAATACGTGCAACGTTGCAAAACTTTGCGCGATAAAAACTTTCGAGAAAGAAACTGTATCGTTGAGCTTTGAGAATAATACGAGTTAATTCTGTATTTAATCTTCGAACATTTTCAAACGCTTGCGAAGAAGAAACGGTCCGTGACCAAAGAATTATTATCGTTGTTACTATTATTGCGATTTTCGATGCACGTAATCTGCGTATAATTGTGAAGGAATTAAAATTAATCTTGTCGCGAGTTTGTTACGAAATTGTATATTTTTGCGAGATGTAATGTTCTAGCGATTCAAGACGAGTTTCACGGCGATTGAGAGCCGCCTTTCGAGCGTATAGGGTCAACGATGTACTCGATAGATTATCCAACGAATTTTTACGCAGCAACGAGTTCCGATACGCGTAACGAACATTCCGAATATTTCGTCGAACGCGTCGGCTGTCGAGCCAATTTCGCGCGAACTTTCCACGGGCGGCGCTCTAGATTTTGTCGCGATTTATATTTTTAACCCGATACGTTTATTTTAACCGATTCGAACGAAAGTTTCCACGTACGCGATACTTTTGAAACGCAACGCAGCGAATAGAAAACATTGGGTGCATTTGCACGGCAGCGAATTTCGCAACGCCTGCAACTGGATTAATCGGAATTCGATCTTAAAGCACAACTATACAGATGGTGTCCCAATCATCACCGGTCGATTAACATTTCTTATTTTTTTTTTTTTCTCGAATCGTTAGCGCGTTCAAGATCGCGATTTTTCGCAATACCCTTGAACGATTTACACGCGTTCTTTCACCGTGTATTTTTCCACGATTGATTTCCCATCTGCCTCTACGACGTACGTCGAGTTTTAAGTTCGAAAAATAGCGCGAAATTCAAATCGACGGGTAACGATCGGTACACCCTGTATATAAAAGTATTCCGTAAAGATTTCGTAAAGTGATTCTTCGTGTACCGGTACACAATAGTATAAAAAGAGTATAAAGATAAGTAATAAGAGATAAAAACATGAGTATAAAAATGTTCAAAGATGAACCAATGCAGGATCAACTTGCTTTGTACCGAGAGCGCCACGGTGCGGTTCTTTTCGAAAGTTTTTCCCGCGCTGAACGATGCAAATTAACGCGTGTTCCTCTTTGCACGAATATAAAAATGTTCAAAGATGGACCAATGCAGGATCAACTTGCTTTATACCGAGAACGTAACGATACGGTTCTTTTTGAAAGTTTTTCCCGCGCCAAACGATGCAAAACGACGCGTGTTCGTCGAATAATAGTCGTCGATCGCCTAGACGACCGATCGAAAGTTTAAATAGCGCCATCTGGCGTTCGATCCGCGACCCAGGGACCTCTAGCGGAGATGTATCTCCCCTGAAACGGCAAGAATCAACGTACCGTTGTGTACACGGAAAAGAAGTTTTCGGGAGAGCCTCGTTCGATTCACGAGGCGTTCTGCTACGAAAGGCCCGGCCCACTTTTCTATTTTAACGCCGCGAAAGAGACGAAGAGCGAAGTCCTTCTGGAGCAACGCCAGGCGGCGATGTTTACCGACGAGGGAGGTTTCGGAGACGCGTAACGGAGAGCAGGAGACAGGGGACCGTTTAATTAGCCAGGAGATGCAAAAATCGCGTGCACACGGCGCGGTTCGACGCGCACCGATCGAAGGACGACTCTTGAACCGTGGTTCGCGAAGCCATAAAGCGCGCCGCGAACGCGACGTTCGTTTCTGGAGCGATAAGATCGAGGAACACCGTGAGTCGTTACAACGTGAACGTATATCGAGGCTTTTAAGACCGTCGCGGCGCTATCACGGAGGACGAAGAGTCGGGGTTACAATTAATTGATCAACGAATGCCAGATACCAGACACGTGGAACGCCTATTTCTAGTTTCCTTGGAGTATCATCCTGTCCCGTGTGAAAAAAAAAAAGAAAAGAAAAAAGAACCCGTGCCGAAAAGCGCGCGGTACGTCGACACGATCGTCGTGGAAAATGGATAAGCGACAGTTTGCAAGCGAATTGAAATTACACCCGAAAGGAATTCCCATGGGCTCTCCCGTTATTGACCCGATCGTTTTACCTTTAATCGTTGCCATGGGTACTTGGAACACTGCGACAAAGAGAGACCAGCATGAAATGGAGATCAATTTGCATTAATTCGAGGCAGTTAAATATCGTTTAGAATCAGATGCAATACCCAACCAACGTCCCACGTTCGACACAAAGAATATTAAAAACAAGCGTTTCGTTTTTCGAGACTCGACGGGTGCTTTATGCGCGTTTCGCGGAATTTCAAGGACGATGAAAACGGCCAATCCGGGGTCTCGTCGTCGACGTAAAATCTTTCGCGGGACGTGTAATACCAGCCTTCCAAGGAACACGGACAGCGTAATTTTTCGGCCGTGGTAACCACGGGAACGGATTTTTTCGGACACACGTGGTCCCCGGTTGCGCAAAATTCGCTCGAGTTCGTTGCAGATTGAACAAATTGATCGGATTCGTGAAATGGAAACCTTTCCTCGGTTGTACGGAATACGGTGGATCGCGATTCCACCGGGGACAACGAGTCGTCCAATCGATGCACGGTACACACCCCGGTTACGTGAAATTTACTCGGTTTCGTTCGAGATGAGAATAAGATCGGTTCGTGGAACAAGAACAGTCCATTCCCCGGTTACATGGAATACAGGGCTTGGACTCCGATTATGAGAAATTTGATGAGATTCGTTAGAGAAGAAAATTTCGATTCGTAGATCGAATCCAGTTGACTCGATTCGAACAAGTCACGCTTTAAGAGTACATCAGACCCCGGTTTGAAGAAAATTGAGTAAAAAGACTCCCAACCGGGGTAGAGAGCGTTTCTATTTCACTTTCTCTTCATCTTGGGATAGAAGTTAACTCGGTTTTGTACAATTTTCATATAACCGGGGAGTGATACATTTCGTTGTTATCTTACTCGGACGATGATTCGCGCGTGAAATAATCACCGAGGAAATCGAGTGATATTCGGTGGATGTCGAGCAAAACTAAGGATCAAAGAATTGTTGCTACGCGGGAACAATAATCGACAATCCCGTTTAACTAAAGGTTTTCATGTTTGCTCGACGAGCACGAACGAAACATTTCGCGACTGGAATCCGAGCGTTCCGGTGACAACTCGAGGACCAAGGTGCGTTTCGAACTCGACTTTGAGAATTGATGTTTTTCTTACGCGATCTGTGCAATATTTCGGAGATCAACAAATTTCTAATTAACCGCGACTGGAATCTGAGCGTTCTGATGACAACTCGAGGACCAAGGTGCGTTTCGAACTCGACTTTGAGAATCGACGTTTTTCTTACGCGATCGGTGCAATAATCCAGAGCTCGGAAAATTTCTAATTAACCGCGACTGGAATCCGGCGTTCCGGTGACAACTCGAAGACCAAGGTGCGTTTCGAACTCGACTTTCAGAATCGACGTTTTTGTTACGCGATCTGTGCGATATTCCAGAGCTCGACAAATTTCTAATTAACCGCGACTGGAATCCGAGCGTTCCGGTGACAACTCGAGGACCAAGGTGCGTTTCGAACTCGACTTTGAGAATCGACGTTTTTGTTACGCGATCTGTGCGATATTCCAAAGCTCGGAAAATTTCTAATTAACCGCGACGCGTTCGTACGTTCGAGTTTTCATTCCGTGCAAACTCGGACAGAGGATTAGTTTTGTTAGAAATCCGAAGCATCCTGCGACAAGACGAGTTCGGACGTGACTACCGGTTGGAACGTGGCATTCGGTGGAACACGAGCGATTTTAAAATTCTCGAACAACACGGGTAACGCGGGTTCTAACCAACAATTCGAAACGTTTTCTCGCGTTGTTACAGTTTTTCGTCGCGATACGACGGTCATTGCGAAGCTGAGAATTTTTATTGAAAAGAAAAAAAGATACGAGTTTCGTTCGACTCGTACGTACCTTAGTTTTCGGTTCTCGATTCGCGAAATCGTTCCGAAAGATTGTTTCTTATGTAAAATAGTTACTCGCTGCAATCGATATCGCGACACGAGTCTCTCTCGCGAACGTTAAACTTATTCCACGATAGTGAGAGACAGAGTTTAGGTCAGATTCAGCGTTTAGACTCTAACATACGAAACGAGATTCTCGACTCGGATGATCATCGGACCGATACGACTCTCCGTTGCGCGTGCTCAGTTATTGCAAATACAAACGCGGATATTCTGGGGCAATTTTACTTTTTTCACGAGCATCCCTCGTTATTTCGCGAAGATACGTTACATTGGTTAACGAACTATTTTATGGTTTTTCGTTTTGCTCGACACCAGGGGGTAAACGTCGATTATATAACCATTTCGGTGCTGCGTACTTTCGACGAGCGAGACCCAATACACTGTACTGTCTGTGACACATTTTAGCGACGAATACTTTGATTTAAATTGCTTTCTTTTACTTTTCTTTAGATTACTTTCTTTCACTTTTCTTTACATTATTTTCCTTAACATTTCTTTCGATTACTTTCTTTCACTTTTCTTTACATTATTTTTCTTTACTTTTCTTCAGATTACTTTCTTTCACTTTTCTTAACATTATTTTCCTTTACTTTTCTTTAGATTACTTTCTTCCACTTTTCTTTAGATTGTCTTCTTTTACTTTTCTTTAGATTACTTTTTTTTTACTTTTCTTTACATTATTTTCCTTTACTTTTCTTTAGATTACTTTCTTTCACTTTTCTTTAGATTGCCTTCTATTACTTTTCTTTAGATTACTCTGTTTTACTTTTCTTTAAATTACTTTGTTTTACTTTTCTTTAGATCACGTTCTTTTACTTTTCTTTAGATTACTTTTTTTTACGTTTCTTTGGATTACTTTATTTCACTTTTCTTTAGATTACTTTCTTTCACTTTTCTTTACACGACTTCTTTTTACATTTCTTTACACTATTTTCTTTTACTTTTCTTTAGATTACTTTCTTTCACTTTTCTTTAGACGACTTCTTTTTACATTTTTTTACACTATTTTCTTTTACTTTTCTTTAGATTACTTTCTTTCACTTTTCTTCAGATCACATCTTTTTACAATTCTTTACACTATTTTACTTTACTTATCATTAGATTACTTTCTTCACTTTCCTTTATATTACTTTTTTTACTTTTCTTTACACTATTTTCCTTTACATTTCTCTAGATTACTTTTTTTCACTTTTCTTTAGATTACTTTCTTTAACATTTCTTTACAGTACTTTCATTCACTATATTTCACATTCCATTTTATTACTCTGCATTACTTTCTTCCACTTTCTTTTACTTTATCCGACATTTTATTTTTACCGTACACTATTTCCTTTCATTTTACCTTACTTTCTTTTATTTCACACCACTCCCCTACACTACTTTACTTCACAATCTCTTTCTTTCATTTTACCTTATTTTACTCCACTTTAGTTTATTTCGCGCAAAAAACGTTCGCAACGCTCGCAACGCGCAATTCGGTAAACGCGCGTAGCCATTGGTCGCGCTCGTACGTAGCATCGAAAGGGTAAATTGTTTCGTTTACGAATCGTCGTCCCCGGAGTACGACAAACTGTACAAACAATTGGACACGGTTCGCGAATATTTCCCATCGGACGACGTAGCGGAAGAAAAATTGGCCGTCTTCGAACCCGGTCCTTTCTTTTTCGTTTCTCTTAGTCGGAAAATGCAGGGAAAGTGTCGAGAAAGTAGCCCGCGGTTTTCAGAAACACGGAACGAATCTCCGTGGCGAGGAAAAATAAATCTAACGGCTAACGAGTTTTTACCGAGCTCCGCGCTCGGGCAATTAAGAAGAGGGTAGAGGGGCTCGATGGAGTGGGCCCCGGAGGTGAGTCGGAAGAAGGTCGAAGGTACGAGAAAGTCCGCCAGCAGGAAGGGGTTGTGTATCGTGTTGCACGACATTCAACCCTTGTACCGCTAAACTACAGATAAATACGAAGGCTCCGCGCCACGCGAAAGTGGGTAAGACGCTACGGAGAAGCACCGAAGAAACTATACCAGCCACCCACGAGTTCACGGTGAAAAGAAAAACAAAAAAAAAAAAATAAAAAGAAACAATCTCTCGACGCATAATTTTCTCGTGTTTCCTCGTTCGGCCAACGGAATCGCTAGCCGAGAAAATCGAGAAAAGAAGAAGTAAGAAACTACGCGCGCGTCCTGCTCGTTACCGGAAACCATTTTCCTCCGAACTACGTAACGCGTTGACTCTTTCGTGAAACTCGACTATTCGAAAGAAAAGAAGAAAGAATTCCTATCTCGTTGCGTTCTCCAATAAATCTACAGTGGATACGAAAAGTATCTGTACACTGTGTCGAGAGGAAGTTCTTCTAAATGTTTCATTTCAACGAAAGTTTGCGTATATAGTATATTGGGTGGATTATTATTTTGTCCACGAAATATGTTCTCTCGAGAGGAACAAATCAATAGACGAAAATTCAAAGTTTCTTTATTGTTTTGATACAATTCTTTTGGGGGACTTTTCTTTTGGTAAGAAAATTTTTGATGTAGAAAGTTACAAAGGAAACGAAATACAGTGTGTCATTTTCTTTTTTTCAAATTCAATTTCGTAATAGTAGGAAATGGACTCTCGATGCTCTATTGCAAAGAAAAGTTGAGTCTTAAATATAGAAAATATGAAAACCTTCGAGTTTCGAGTTCACCTTCTCAAAGAAAATTTTTGACGCACGAAGTTACAAAGAAAACGAAAGATGGTGTGTCATTTTCTCTTTTTCAAATTCAATTTCGTAATAGTAGGAAATGGACTCTCGGATGCTCTATCGCAAAGAAAAGTCTCATCTTAAATACAGAAAACATGAAAACCTTCGAGTTTCGATTTCACCTTCTCAAAGAAAATTTTTGACGTACGAAGTTACAAAGAAAATTTTTGACGTACGAAGTTACAAAGAAAATTTTTGATGTACGAAGTTACAAAGAAAATTTTTGATGTACGAAGTTACAAAGAAAACAAAAAACGATGCGTCATTTTCTCTTTTTCAAATTCAATTTCGTAATAGCAGAAAATGGACACCTCTCGATGCTCTATCGCAAAGAAAAGTCTCATCTTAAATCCAGAAAACACGAAAACCTTCGGTTTCGATTTCACCTTCTCAAAGAAACTCTCCCTGTACGAAACAATTTCCCTAAGAATACACTATTGTGCACCACGTGCGCGCAAACTTTCGTGAAAAATCGTTCTCGCAGATAAGAAGAATTTCCTTCCAGAGCAACGCGGAGATACATCTCGTAGACACTTGCGCGCTTCGATGGACGAGTCGTCCGTGGATTCGAGAATTTCGAAAGAAAGAAAGGAAAAGACGAGAAGAACCCGTTCGCGTTGAAATTGGCATCGTTGCGCGAATCGATTCGCAGCGATCGCGAGTGTCCGTCTTATCGAGCGTTCGGCGCGAAAGTGTTCGAAGAAACGTCAGCCCGTGCGGAACAAAGCAAAAGGGGGGTAACAGTTCGTAAGACGCGCGAGGGAAGCGTGTACGGGTAGGAAACGCGAGTTTCTATGGCTGGCTACCGATCGTTCTCTATAATACATTTACGCTCCGGCCTATTATAATATTGTACTCGAAGCGTATTGTCTTTCCCGGGCTGGGATAATGTTTCGCCGACACGCCAGGCCTCGACCCGGCGTATAACTCTTTCAATTTCCCCTTTCTCTCGGTCTTCCTCGCTCGGTGCGTTGCTCCGTTCTTTATTTCTTTTTAAACAACGATCCATTAGCTATCAGGCCGACGGGGAACGGACGGGGATAGTAGATAGCCCGGAATAGCGAAAACAATTTCAAGAAATCTGCCCCGGCGAAAATTCGATTAGCCGCGCAAGATGGGCTCGAGGTGTCCCTCTATCTATATCTCTATCTCTCTCTCTCTCTCTCTCTCTCTCTCTCTCTCTCTCTCTCTCTCTCTCTCTTTACGCTCTCCCTCCGTTTGTTTCGTTTCGTTTTATTTTATTTTCAACGGGCGGACGGACTCTGTTTCTGTCGCGCTGGCGGCTTTTAATTACTTCTCCGCGCTGCTCTTCGCGAGAGATCCTCTCTCGGTCGCGACTCGGCTCGTGTTTTCGCGTCGGTGCTCCTTCTTCGTTTTCTTCCACTTCTACTTCTACTTCTTCTTCTTCTTCTTCTTTTTCCTCTTCTTCTTCGACTGCCTCTTCCCTTTCGTCCTTCTTTTTACGCGCGACTGGCCGCTGCAAAGACACGCCGCTCTCGCTCGAATCCTCGCGACGATACCGCCGCGAAACCCTCGTTGTTTCGTTAAAAGCCGGCCTAATTACGCGACAGAGGCGAATCTACGTTTCGTCGGCGTAGGTGGAGAAAAGAATCGTCTGATCCAGCGGCTGGCGGGATTCCCCTTGGAGATTTATCGAGACGAAGGGTCGGTGGCTCGGTTTAGCCGCGGATTAGCTTTCAATTAAAAGGATCCCGACGAGAGCCGAAAGAACGATATTTATCGTTCGGGAAACGATGCGTGGCAAGGATTAACGGTCGCGTGGCTCCCAGGGTGCACCTGATGCGCGATTTAACGAAAAATTCCCTGGTCCGAGATCTCGCTGGTCGATCTCGTTCCCGATCGTCGTCGAATAGGTTATTTCGGTTAGGTAGATGGCGCGTCGTACGCGGCGGCGCTAATGGACGATCCGTTCGGTTCGTTTTACCGCTTCGGAGCTCGCGAATGGGCAACCGACGGGGAGACCTTAGTTTACGACTGGTTACGCAACATGCCTGGTCTAATTGGCCGTGATAAAAAGAACCCGATGGGTTTTTCCGCGCGAGCGAAAGAAGCGCGAAGCGAGAAGACAGCGAGGAGAAACAAGAGGAAAGACCGACTCACGGACGGCTCGACAGATGCCTTCCCACGTTTTTTCGTCAAGACATGTGCCCGGCGCGGCGAAAGGGTTGAGAAATTCAGTTGGCCGGCCGAGCCCCGGCAAAAAACCACCCCACGGTACAAGATTCCACTGGTAATCGCTGCGCGCCGCGATTCACCGCCAGGGGTGAATTCGATTAAGCCTCCGCGGGGACCTAAGCGATCTTTTTCTCGGATCGATCGATTTCTTTCTTTTTCTTTCCGGATTTTTTCTTTCTTTTTTCCTTTCCGCTCTGTTCTATCCACCGGTACGGGACGATCCGCGATGGTACTCCTCGTGTTCCACGCGAGCTTCGATCCTTGATCCTTCGAGTGGTCGTGGTCCGTGCCGGATCCAACGTTCGGTTCACGTGCGATGATTCGTTTCGGCGGGGATCGAAATCGTCGATACGATTCGCGAAACGAGCCGAGATCGATCAGGTCGATCGAACCGGAGGCGCGAAGCTTGGATCTCTCTCTATTTCTATACCCTTCCCCCCTATCTCTCTTCTAACACCCCAACCACCCGCCCCGCCCGCCCTGCCCCCCGGCCACGGGTCGCCCGATGAAAGTTCGAAGCGCCTCGTCGGTGAGAAACCACAACCAAAGCAGTCCCAAGCGTTGCGAAGAACCCAGCAGAACGATCTAAGCTACCGTTAGAATTTCTCTGTCTATTGTTACGACACACCGCGGGGACTGTCGCGCGGACTGTTGCACTCGCGAACACTGGGGGAGCGAGAACTCTCTGCACGGTCTGACATTACCTTCTTTCTCTTTTTTTTTCTTTCTTTCGTTTCGACACGTTGAGCAGCCTCTCGACGGGGATCTCCCGAATCGAGCCGCGTACGATTCGAACGTATTCGACTCGTGCGGTCACTTCGTACTCGTCACCGGGATCGAGCTCGTCTCGCGCCGAAATCATCGAAGAAATGAGTAAAATCGTCGAATTCGAACCGTTTTCGGTTTCTTTTCAAAGTTTTTCTTCCCGATGTTCGCAACGGAACAGTAATTATATTCGTAAATTAACCTCTCAGACGCGGCTGAATTTTGCGCGGGAACGACACGCTCGAAACGACATCTGGTGTACTGATCCGGTACTTTCGTACCAAAGATAATTCTCGTTTCGTTAATTCCGATTCTATTATTTGCAAATTCTCGTATTTGCACTTTGGTTGATAAATACTCTGTATCTCGCGACTTTTTCAATCTATCTTTCGCTAAAATTTCGTTCCCGGTTGAAATTATCTTTCGTAATCTCTTTATTTTAATTTACGCGCTATATTTAACAGTTTGTCGAACGACCTAGTATCTTTCTTTGCAGATCAATGGGTTAGTTGCTCGTGAATAAATAACAAAGTATCCAAAACAAAGACTGTATCCACTGTCTGTATATTGTTAACAAGAAAGTGTGAAACGAGACACACGAAAACGATTTGTTAATTCAAACGATTAATTCCAGCCGCTAGAGCGAGCCACTGCAATGGCGGCACTGATACTTCTTAAGAGGTTAGTTTACAAAGACACTTTCGAAGACGCGTTCGAAGGAATAAGTTCACTTTCGGTAGTTTCTAGTTTAAAGGTTTACCCGAACCCCGTTTCTCGCGTAGGCTTTGTAACGAGCCTCGGATCGCCGGTGACCATCGATGGCGTTCAACGTGTCAAAGAGCATAATCGAATCGTCGAAACATCGTGCATCGAGTCAGTCGTACTCCCGGCGAAGTTCGAGATCGAACCGATCGGCGGTACCCGGATCGGTTCTCGTCGTCGTTTGGCGAAGCTCTACGAACGATATCGAGAAATAGGGTAGAATGGAACCTAATCGTAGCGAGGAACGAATTTGTAGATCGTCAGGATAGAAGCGTGACCCGCCACCATGTGTGCATTCAGAGAAACGCGTTGTTCCGTGCCGCGAATTTGGGGTGGGGGGAAAAAAAAAACGTGTACAATTAGGCATATTTTGTTCGTCCGTTGAGAAGAGCTTTTAGCGGAGATTTGCGAATTACGGTGCGACGTATGCGCGGATACCCGTATATATATTTATTTAAATATCTTTGTGTATAAGTATATATATATACACACGTGTATCCACGCATGCGAGAGTTTAACGTCGCACGTGTACAACCGTCCGATCGATTTTAGAGACCCGATTCTCCGGATCGTTCCGACCGTGGTTCGATTATTATCGTGTGCGAGCACCGCGTTAAGTAGCCAAAATGCCTGTTGTCGTTGTTGTTGGTGTTGTTGGACGTCGGATTTGGTACATACATGACTGACCTTCGAAGTGTGGGTACGAAGGCTGGATTCTGTGGCGAAGCCTTTGCCGCAGATGCCGCATTGGAACGGCCGGTTCTTCGCCCGTTCCACCTGGGCATCGTGATTTCGAAGGTGCTGCTGCAAATTCGATAGCTGAATGAACGCCCGCCCGCAATCCGGTAGATGGCACTTGTACGGTCGTTCACCTGCAATCAGAAAAGTGGATCTCGTCAACGAATCGCCGTGATCGGATACGCTCTGTCGCGATTCACGAGCGATCGGGCCCGAAGGAACTCCGGACTTGCTTGTACTGGGTGTCCCGATCGTCACCGGTCGATTACTATTTAACGATACTTTTCAACCGTTCGGCCGATCCATCCGAAACTCGACCCACGTCGTCTGGACGGACGGGGAATTAATCGTGGAAAAGTACACGGTGAAGGAACGCGTGTGAATTATTTAACCGCGTTACGAAAAATCGCGATCTCTCGAGGGAATTTTGCGATCGTTCTCGAAACTTCCATTGGAGTTTTTTTCTTTTGGGTCGCATCTATGATTCGTTTCATCGATTTGCGTGGATTTAGGTTTCTTTTTCAGGGATAGCGAGTTTCATAGCTGAGCACTAGCCTGTAATGGAAAATTTTTTAGTAGGATCGTTTATATTCACGCTTACGTAACTTCAGATCGAACGTCGTTTATCGATTTCGACGATCTATAAAGTTTGTAGAATCTGAAATCTACGTCTATGAATCGTTAAATCGGTTCGCGCGGATTGAGATTTCTGTTTTCGGAGTTCACAAGTTTCGTACCGGAGCAACTAGCCGGTAATTGCGAATTTTTCAGTACGATCGTTTATATTTAGGTTTCCGTAATTTTAGATCGAACCGGCAATCATCGATTTCGACAACGTGCAAAGTTCTCGGAATCTAAAACGGCGAATCGTTAAATCTGCCATCGTAATTTTTTTCTCAACGATTATTTATTACGCGCAACTTTAGATCTAACGTCGTTCATCGATTTCAATAACGGATAAAGTTCTTAGAATTGACAATCTATACAGACGTATCGTTAAATCGCTTCGTACCGCGGATTCGTGTTTCTTTTTTGGAGGTTAAAGGTTTTTTTTTTATCGCGACGAATGTCCGCAATTGCAAATGTTTTTCCTACGTTGGTTCACGCCGGTACGTGTAATTTTATATCGAGCGCTAATCGTCGATTTCATCGTACAGAGTTCTTAGAAGCCAGGCCCTGGACGATCGTTCGTCTGTGGGGCGACTATCTCCGTCGACTTGGCACGATCGGAATCGGAGTAAATGTTTCACAAGTGTCTGGTGAGCGAATCGTCAGAGTGGAGTCTACTCTTTCAACGTGGTGACGAACGATCGGGTTTTGGCGCGCGAATAAACTCCAGACCCGCTTGTACTGTAGTTAGGGGTACTGTCTATGATGCAAGGGGAACGCCTCGCGATTCGCTTTTCTCGCGCCAGGCTTGCCAACACTGTGTTCGAAAAGAAACTATTGGCCCGTTTGGAAAGCCATTTCGTTCTCCAAAATGGAGACTATGTAATTTAATAAAACGTTTGCACGCTCTAAAAAAATTATGGCTTGCCAACAGAGTGTTCGAAAGAAACTATTGGCTTGTTTGGAAAGTCATTTCGTTCTCCAAAATGGAGACTATGTAATTTAATAAAACGTTTACACGCTCTAAAAAAATTATGGCTTGCCAACAGCGTGTTCGAAAGAAACTATTGGTTCGTTTGGAAAGTAATTTTGTTCTCTAAAATGGAGAATATGTAATTTAATAAAATGTTTGCACGCTCTAAAAAAATTATGGCTTGCCAACAGAGTGTTCGAAAGAAACTATTGGCTTGTTTGGAAAGTCATTTCGTTCTCCAAAATGGAGACTATGTAATTTAATAAAACGTTTACACGCTCTAAAAAAATTAAGGCTTGCCAACAGCGTGTTCGAAAGAAACTATTGGTTCGTTTGGAAAGTCATTTCGTTCTCCAAAATGGAGACTATGTAATTTAATAAAACGTTTGCACGCTCTAAAAAAATTATGGCTTGCCAACAGAGTGTTCGAAAGAAACTATTGGCTCGTTTGGAAAGTCATTTCGTTCTCCAAAATGGAGAATATGTAATTTAATCAAATTTTTGCACGCTGTAAAAAAATTATGGCTTGCCAACAGCGTGTTCGAAAGAAACTATTGGCTCGTTCGGAAAGTAATTTTGTTCTCTAAAATGGAGAATATGTATTTTAATAAAATTTTTGCACGCTCTAAAAAAATTATGGCTTGCCAACAGAGTGTTCGAAAGAAACTATTGGCTCGTTTGGAAAGTAATTTTGTTCTCCAAAATGGAGAATATGTAATTTAATAAAATGTTTGCACGCTCTAAAATGGAGAATATATAATTTAATAAAATGTTTGCACGCTCTAAAATGGAGAATATATAATTTAATAAAATGTTTGCACGCTCTAAAAAAATTATGGCTTGCCAACAGAGTGTTCGAAAGAAACTATTGGCTCGTTCGGAAAGTAATTTCGTTCTCCAAAATGGAGAATATGTAATTTAGTAAAATGTTTGCACGCTCTAAAAAAATCGTATTTCATTTTCACAATAAAAAAAAATATGATTCTCGCCTCTAATACCAATGTGTTCCTTGTCACGCCTAAATCGTACACGTTTACGATAAGAAATTGAACGTTGAATAAAAAGAATTAAGTACAATAAAGTAAAATAGTCTCTAACTATTTCTTCAGGGAAGAATTATGTATGTATATTATTTATATCCATAGACGGGAAGAACATATTGGTGTACAAAAGTAAATTAACACACGTGGAAGGAAGAAGTGGTAGGTTGTTGTGGATAAAGATATAATATTATTAATAAGATTGTTACAGATGGAGAAATAAAAACGTAATATGAAAAACGGCGCGAATTATATCGTTTGAAGTGAATACCCGAAAGTTGAAATCGTTACTGAGCCACGACGTTCGGTTTTTGCAATAATTTGGATCGGTTGAGCAATTGGAAAACTTTGCTCGTCAAGTTTTACACATCGACCGATACATCGTAGTACCTTGAAAAGAAACTTTTCTTTGAAAAAGTATTGAAGTGTCTGGT
Source organism: Ptiloglossa arizonensis (assembly GCF_051014685.1). Taxonomy (NCBI): domain Eukaryota; kingdom Metazoa; phylum Arthropoda; class Insecta; order Hymenoptera; family Colletidae; genus Ptiloglossa; species Ptiloglossa arizonensis. The sequence continues at coordinate 3,707,795 of NC_135061.1, forward strand.
CAGCAACAAATGGGAATTGCGAAAATTATCGAGAAACTTTCTATTCGATAAAAGCTCAAGATATTTCAAGTATTTTTAAACGATACTCCTCCTTCACGCATCGACCGATACGTCGTAGAGTATTAAAGTATCTAATCAGTAACAAATGGCAACTGTGAAAATTATCAAGAAACTTTCTATTCGATAAAAGCTCAAGACATTTCAAGTATTTTTAAACGAAACTTCTCCTTCACGCATCGACCGATACATCGTAGAGTATTAAAGTGTCTAGACAGGAACAAATGGCAATTGTGAAAATTGTCGAGAAACTTTCTATTCGATAAAAGCTCAAGATCATTTCAAGTATTTTTAAACGAAACTCCTCCTTCACGCATCGACCGATACATCGTAGAATATTAAAGTGTCTAGTCAGCAACAAATGGCAATTGAGAAAATTATGGAGAAACTTTCTATTCGATAAAAGCTCAAGACATTTCAAGTATTTTTAAACGAAACTTCTCCTTCACGCATCGACCGATACATCGTAGTATCTTGAAAAGAAACTTTTCTTTGAAAAAGTATTAAAGTGTCTAGTCAGCAACAAATGGCAATTGTGAAAATTGTCGAGAAACTTTCTATTCGATAAAAGCTCAAGATCATTTCAAGTATTTTTAAACCATACTCCTCCTTCACGCATCGACCGATACATCGTAGAGTATTAAAGTGTCTAGACAGCAACAAATGGGAATTGTGAAAATTATCGAGAAACTTTCTATTCGATAAAAGCTCAAGACATTTCAAGTATTTTTAAACGATACTCCTCCTTTACACATCGACCGATACATCGTAGTATCTTGAAAAGAAACTTTTCTTTGAAAAATTATTAAAGTGTCTACTCATATGGATCTGAACTGTCGAAGCATTTAAAATAATTCACAAAGCAATCGTGTGTACGTTCCAGGATCAATCTAATCCTCGATGAAACTCGACGATCGATAGACGATTTTCTTAGCAGATATCTCCGAAGAATGAATTTTTTTAACCAAGATGGATAACATTTCGACCCAAGAAGACCCACGTTCCATCCAGAATGGTTCTCTCAAGCTCGTAACGGTGCATTGGCAAATCGTTGGATTAATTCACGTAGGTTAAGGTTTCTTCGTTCGAGATTACGATAACTTTCGCGATGGCAGAACCGGTCCGCGGTCGCAATTCTTCTCTTTATGGTCGTTCGTTTTACGTTTAAGTAGATTATAAGTTTAGAATTATGTTGGGTTAGGTTGTAGAGCAGCCATATTCGACGAACCTCGCCCTTTCACCTTGCTCCTATACAATACAACGCTCTCGTAGCAGTGTTCTGCTTTTCTCGTTTAACTTCCACACGACGAACGAGTCGTTGGGCAAATGAAATAAAAAAAAAAAAAATGAAAAAATTTCTTACAGAGGAAGGCCTATTATAATCAATTCTTGATTCTTGGACGATGCATCGAGTTTCCAGATAATCGTTTATGGCTATACCCATAACACCCTAACTTGGAACGAAACGATTCTTCCGAAGCCCGATATTGAAAATGGCTATCATCTTTATCCTAATTTCGATAAGTACCGCTACTTGTTGCGTTTCATCGTGATACAGGTTTACCATCCGAATCGTTCAATTTCGTTACCCTTGGACGTTTCGTATTATTTCTCCAACGAGACGCATAATTACAACGTGACGATCATCGAGTATTGAAAAATATTTAACCGAGATACGAGAATAATCTTTATCTATTCTCGATCGTTACTTTTGGATACTCTTTAACGTTAATCGTTGAAGGTTACGCGATATAAGTTCACGGTCGAATTGTTCGTTTCTGTTATCCTTGAAAAGTTGGGTATTTTTTATGCAGCGGAACGCTTAATTATAACAGGTGATTATCGAGTCTGACCGCGTTGGAAATACGAGCAGCGAACGCGAGGCAACGGCCGATACTTTTTTTACGTCGACGAGCAACAGGTATCCACCGGCCAAATTTAGGGGTGAGCGTAAAAAATGCCACTCGTTTTAAAACGGCCATTAGAGTCACCGTTTTAACAACCCCGTAACGCGCGACCTGATTTAAAAAACGATGAACGCGTATTTGCCGCTCGGTCCCGTGTCTTCTCATCGTGTATTAATAATCCTTAACAATGTTTCTCTCGACAAGCCCGACGACCATTTTTATCGAAATTTATAGTCCCGTCGGTGAACCGACGGCTATTTGACAGCTATCCTGATCCCCGAAATGCCAAACCGTGTGCACAGTGTTTCGTTCAATGGTCAAAAATAAAAAACTACGAAGTCTACGTATCGACTAATTCTTCCACGTCAACGCGTCGATAAGTAAGCGTGGTTTTTAATACCGTGTGAAATTTTATTTAAAAATATATCGATCCAGTTATTAAAATCGAGTCTGAACATTTATCGTAGATTTCGAACTGTTTTTCGAACATGTACCGGTACATAGATTTGTTCGTTTAACTTGATTTTTATTAATTGAATTAAGTACTGTGATGCCCTTAAAATAGGTGACAACTTTTATGCAATAAACAGTTCCAATTTGTCGATGTCAATATTTGTACAGTTTGATTCGACTTTTTAAAAAGTGTCGAAGTATAAATCGGTGATTTTGTGTATAGGTATTTCGGACACATTAAACTTTACGTTAACATCGAGTTGGGTTGTTCAAATTTGCTCGGAATAGAAAAAATCATTTGGAGTGTATTTTGTAATTAATTTAAAGGCGAATTAAATATCGAATATCGAGCGAACAGAGTCTAGTCAACAACATATGGAAATTGTGAAAATTGTCGAGAAACTTTCTACTCGATAAAAGCTCAAGATTATTTCAAGTATTTTTAAACGAAACTCCTCCTTCACGCATCGACCGTTACATCGTAGAGTATTAAAGTGTCTAGACAGCAACACATGGCAATTGTGAAAATTGTCGAGAAACTTTCTATTCGATAAAAGCTCAAGATCATTTCAAGTATTTTTAAACGAAACTTCACATATCGACCGATACATCGTAGTATCTTGAAAAGATACTTTTCTTTGAAAAAGTATTAAAGTGTCTACTCAGTAAACAAATGGCTATTCAGAAAATTGTGGAGAAACTTTCTACTCGATAAAAGCTCAAGATCATTTCAAATATTTTTAAACGAAACTCCTCCTTCACGCATCGACCGATACATCGTAGAGTATTAAAGTGTCTAGTCAGCAACAAATGGCAATTGTGAAAATTGTCGAGAAACTTTCTATTCGATAAAAGCTCAAGGTTATTTCAAGTATTTTTAAACGAAACTTTACACATCGACCGATACATCGTAGTCCCTTGAAAAGAAACTTTTCTTTGAAAAAGTATTAAAGTGTCTACTCAGCAACATATGGCAATTGAGAAAATTGTCAAGAAACTTTCTACTCGATAAAAGCTCAAGATTATTTCAATTATTTTTAAACGAAACTCCTCCTTCACGCATCGACCGATACATCGTAGAGTATTAAAGTCTCTAGACAGCAACAAATGGCAATTATGAAAATTATCGAGAAACTTTCTACTCGATAAAAGCTCAAGATCGTTTCAAATATTTTTAAACGAAACTCTTCCATTACACATCCACCGATACATCGTAGTACTTTCAAAAGATACTTTTTCTAAAAAAAATATTAAACTATTTACGTTGAAAATTACTCCTCAATTAAAATCCGTTTAAAAGTTAGGATTTTCGTCCCGAATGCTCGTATAAGCGAAACAGTGTACAGACTGTCCGTTCGTTATCGTCGACGAACGTCGTTCGATGCAACGCGAATACTATACATCGATACCGCTCGCGCGATTAAAATTAATCGCGCGGCGCGAACTCCTCCGCGATTGTTTCGCGTCTCGATCGACGTTAACGGTCACGAAGTCGGCGCCGTTCGTATCTTCGAAACCTTTTGTAATCAATTCCATCGATCCGCGTCGACGAGCCGGAACTCGTTGCAATTTTTATCGCGTTTCTTTTTCCCCCCGCTCGCTCTCTAATTCCAACCAGCGATTGGCTCAATTTAACTTTTATTAATATCGACATTCTTCCCCGGTCCTTTTTACCCGGGGCGCTCGTTCCTTTTCTTCGTTCTTTGCTTTTTCCACCATCCGTCGTTTCCTTGTTCACCGATCACCGAGCTTCATCTTTTATTCAGACCGATCGAAGATTTAATAAAAATAATCCGAGATCGTACAACGCGTTCTTCTTTTCCTCTTTTTCAATATCTTCTCGCGTTGTTTTTACCCCTGCCGACACCATCGATACTTTCTCTCTCGAGGGGTGATTTCGGTTAAACGAAACGATGAACCCCGGAGTCGTTTACGAATTCGACGACCTAATCGAGAAACGGTTACCGATTTTATTTAAATTTTTTACAACCCCGTACCATTACCGTAAAATGTATTTAACCTTCGAACGGTGTTTCTTACTCGATCGATATTTCAACGTCTCTGTAACAAATGTTACATTAAATAGAGACCAAGCATGGTTTCGATTCTTCGTTTGGCTCCTCTTCGGTGTACAAAACACGAATATTTATACATAAGCGTTGAAATCATACAGGAACGTTACGTATTAAAATACACAAGCGAGATATAATTCGATCACTCGGTGTACTTTTGGACAGAAACGATCATGTTTTGTACATCGAAACGAGCCACGTTTGTTCACGGACTGTATTCGTTGCGTTTATTTCGAATACGAGCACTCGATGTTTATTACAGGTGTTTATTACAAAATATTAATCTCGCGTAGCATTTTAGACGGTACCTTTTATACCGATGCCATTTTCTACCCCACAACGTCATTTATGTGCATAAGTCACGAGACCGTTCGAGGGTTAATATGCTTAATTAAGATCGTTTATCGATACGAGCATTCGAGCATTTTCGATCCGCTATTTCGAGATATACTTTGACGATAAATTGCAAACTTACGACACACGTGGCTCGTGTATCAAGAATAGAGCACACATGTACAATGTAAGAGTTAAAACCCAGTAACCGCGAGTCGTGGATTCCTGTAACGGAAAATCGAGTTGTAAAATTGAACGTGTCGATATTCCACGGAAAGAGAAACAATCTTCGCTGGTTCTAGCTATTCACCCGTACGAAAGTTATCGTACGATTTCTCTTTCGCGCTAAGCGAACTGTCTCGAGTTAACCGAGACCGAGACTCTATACCTTGCAAAATATACGCTTTGTGTAAATTTAAGAACGCGTACTCGGACCTTGAAAGCGGCACGGGATCGAGGTTAAAATTTTCCTCCGCACGGTAACGTATGAATATTTTAATCACCAACGGAAGCCGTGGAATCTCTGTAGAAAATGATATTAACCGTGCAAGATCGAAGAAGCTGAAACGTGAGAAATAGTCGCGAACATGGTATCCCCGGTATTTATAATATTCTCGTTACCAGCTCCCTACGGCGAATTAACGCCAACGGGACGTCGAAGCGTAAAAATTATTTATCGCATTGTTTCGAGCGACGAGTACGCGTATGCAAAACCGACATCACCGTTTGCAACAGAAACGGGAGGGGAAACACCATGGGCTGGAACGAGCACCGAGACAAGATCGGAAGTCGGCGAGCAAACGCGTGGCAAAAGTTATAGCCGATACGTAAACTATTACTTTTACGAGCTTTACTTTATCATTTTTACAGGCGCCACCAGACACCGTTTTATGATTGGCGTTTATTTAGGCGGCTGGTGCACGCGCGTAAAATTTTATCGTGTTTCCATCTACTTGAAAACGCGCGGGTTTTACGCGTCGCGTAGCCGGTGTCGTATCGTTGTTAATGAATTTGTCACCGATGCTTTCTTCGAACGACCCGGAGGGCTTTAAATTATTGCCGGTACGCGGACCGTGTTCATTAAGCGACGCATCGCGGTGGTGCAATGCATCGAGTGCGTGCCCCGATACAGTAGTTCCCAGTTAAATGAAATTGTTTTTCACCGGCTGATTAAAGCGAAATCACCCTCGCCGCTGTTTGCGTTTCCTCAGCGCGGGCTGTCCACTCGAGTCGCGCGACCGACGCTCCCGGACCGGGCCGTTCGTTCGTTTCGTTTCGTTTCGTTCGTTAACGAGTGTCGATGTATTTTTGAGGTTTATCGTCGCGAGGCCACCGTCAACGGATCGCTGAGATTTCCCCGATGAAAACGAGTACAAACACGACCCCTTTCCGATCATTTTTTCCTTCCTCGGACCATTTTTGACCAATTTTTTTTTTTTCGAAGCGCGTAGGTAGAAATGGTTGGAAGTCGGTCGCGTTTAGACTCGTTTTCATCGGGAAAATTTCGACGGTATGTTGGTAATGCTCTCGACAAGTTTTGTAAAAAAATAGGACAATTTTTATCCGCTTCGATATTTCGTTTTTTTTTTTTAGTGCGATTTCGAGCGAGGGTTTTGGCTCGACGAGAATCATTTTTGACCGGGGAATTTTTTTCTTTTTGATATTTCGTGTTGGATACATTTTACATTTTACGTGTCCAAGATATTACGATTGCCATTTTTGTATATGTTACTCTTGGAACGTTGATAAAATATATGAACAAATTTTCCATACGATATTACGTTTGTTGATAGAAAAAATTCATATCTGTTCTAACAATACGAACATGACAAAATTGTGCATAGAAAGTACTGTTGCTTGAGTACTGTTCATAAACCTAACTTGAGTACCGTTCATAAACCAAATTTGAATACTGTTCATAAACTTAAGTACTGTTTATAAACCTAACGTGAGTACTGTTTATAAACCTACCCTCAGTACTGTTTATAAACCTAGCTTGAGTACTGTTTATAAACCTAACCTTGAGAAAACTTGAGTACTGTTTATAAACCGAACCTTGAGAAAGCTTGAGTACTGTTTATGAATCTAACCTAGAGAAAACTTGAGTACTGTTTATAAACCTAATGTGAGTACTGTTTATAAACCTAACGTGAGAACTGTTTATAAACCTAACCTGAGTACTGTTTATAAACCTAACTTGAGTACTGTTTATAAACCTAACCTTGGGAAAACTTGAGTACCCTTTATAAACCTAACCTTGGGCAAACTAGAATCCAACCCCATCTATTGGTCCATCAGCGAGTGAAAAACCGAACATTTGCCTTTGAAATCGTTTTAAACGACGAGTACTTTCGTTCACGGGTCGTTAACCTTTAATCGACGTTCGTGGACGCGTTCGGTTCGAAATTGTCGCATAATCGTTTCAATTGAATAGTTCTCTCTGACAGGGAACAATTAAAAATACGTAAACGAGTGGTACTTTTTTTACCTCTATCAAAGGTTACGTATCACCGCGTCTTCTGGTACCTGTACAACTGTCACCACTCTTGCACGATTCTTAATTCGACCAAAAATGGCGGATCTGGTGGTTGTTTCGCAGAGAATCCTCCATTAAAGCTACTCGACGCACGTTGCTCTCAACGAATCAACGTAACCGTGTGTTATGTATACACTTCTACGATTTATTACTCAATATTTGCAATCGAGCGTAATCCTCGCGAGAAGAATGAAATAATTCGAAATAATCAACGAAAAAGAAAAAGTTCCAAATTCATGGAATTTATACTTTTGACTTCACAACGTGATAGAAGCTCTCGAATAAGTACAAGAGCGTATCGTTGCAACATTCTTCCATTATAGAAATACGGTAACGTGGCTCCGGGTCAGAAACGACCCGAGGAATGCACCAGAGTTACGATACTCAAAAATTTCGTAAATTTCGAAACATTGCTCCCACGTTCCTTTCCGCGGAATATCGAGAATCTTTCGCATATTTCGCAGCAGCGATCCTATTGGTCAAGGTGTTGTTTTTTGGTTAATTTATGGGAGAAATTACCTCGATGAGTACATTGCTCGAATTACCTCGTTCTTATTTCTTTTACTTTTTCTTTCCCTAAGGGTTGATTTACCCCGTTAGTACTTGAGTACTGTTTATAAATCCAACTTGAGTATTGTTTATAAACCTAACCTTGGGAAAACTTGAGTACCGTTTATAAACCTAACCTTGGGCAAAGATGAATCCAACCCCATCTATTGGTCCATCAGCCATCTTACCATGGTAAAACGCGGAGAAACGGTTTTTGCGAGTTACCACAGCTCAAAAGAGGCAAGTTTTTACTAGAAAAAGGAAACAAAACAAAAAAAAAAGAAAAAAAAACGTGAATTGTGTCGCATAAGAAAGAAAGTTTCGCAGTACTGCAACTTTACGTTTCCGTGTAAATTCGTACGGTGTTCGATCAGTACATGATTTTCGAAGGGAAGGTTTCTCGTTTCGCGAAATAAAATTACCAAAACAATCCTCAACGATCGTCCAGGCCTCGCGAGGAAAGTGTTGCGCGTAACGACGTTAACGGTAAAGACAAAACGCGAATCACGTAAGAGCGGCGAGTGCGAGAATCCGATAATTGCTTCTGATAAAGTGCTGGTCGAAGAAACGAATCGTTACGGGAACTTCTCGCGGTATGATGCACGAAGAACACCGGATAAACGATCAGCGCTCGAGGAACGCGGCGAAGTACAAATTGAACGTTGCTCGGATTTCTCAAACGGTACGAACTTTATCTCTCGGCGAGATGGCAAAAAAAACAAAAAGTGTTGGAATGAATGCAATGATCTTAAGGGTGCCTGATGTCGATGTCAGTTTTAAGAACTGTCTTCGTATTGGCGCGGAAGGGTCAACGGTTTGGCTGTTTTCCTTTTGGCTTTTCTTTTCAGTCGAGTTCCAAGTCCAGAGTCAGAAAGACCACACGACACTGTCGTCGTTCACATTAAGACGTATCACTGTATACGCATTTCTTCGAACTTTATATTCTTATATATACAATTACTATACAATTATACATGCATATTATAATAAACTAGATATTATAATCTGAACTTTACAACACACTTTGTTATCTCGGATGTTGAAGTCCAGTAAGTCCCGCTTTCGAGCAACAACCTTTACCTCGGATACAAGAAACGTAATCATTCGTCTATAGTTTGTGTTCGCAAGGTTTGCAAGTGGAATCGAATCTCATCCGTTTTATATATCATTTTGAAATATAAACATTGAAAGTTAGAAGTTAAAGAAAATGAAATTAAGAAAATTAATTCGGTGATAGTTTTTCGATGAAAGTTTGGTTTTTCTTTTCAGTCGAGTTCCAAGTCCAGAGTCAGAAAGACCACACGACACTGTCGTCGTTCACATTAAGACATATCACTGTATACGCATTTCTTCGAACTTTATATTCTTATATATACAATTACTATACAATTATACATGCATATTATAATAAACTAGATATTATAATCTGAACTTTACAACACACTTTGTTATCTCGGACATTGAAGTCCAGTAAGTCCCGCTTTCGAGCAACAACCTTTACCTCGGATACAAGAAACGTAATCATTCGTCTATAGTTTGTGTTCGCAAGGTTTGCAAGTGGAATCGAATCTCATCCGTTTTATATATCATTTTGAAATATAAACATTGAAAGTTAGAAGTTAAAGAAAATGAAATTAAGAAAATTAATTCGGTGATAGTTTTTCGATGAAAGTTTGGTTTTTCTTTTCAGTCGAGTTCCAAGTCCAGAGTCAGAAAGACCACACTGTTGTCGTTCACATCAAGACGTATCACTGTACACGCATTTCTTCGAACTTTATATTCTTATATATACAATTACTACACTACTAGATACGCGAAATCCTTGCATATTATAATAAACTAGATATTATAATCTGAACTTTACATTTCGAGTTTATCAATGCAGTATCCGAACACACTCGAACCTGAGAAAAAGTTCCACACCCTGTTCGCTCAATTGCAGATGCTATCGAGGATCATGGCTGGTTCGAAGGGAACAAACTCAATTTTTCTTATTTCGACTTCGAATTTCGAGTGGTTGGGCTGACATTGTAAAATTTGGCAACTGTGTTGGGATTTTTAATTTGTGTGCCTTAAACTTTGGTAACATTTTAGTATCGGATTTTCCGCCCTCGCTTAGGCCTGCTTCGAGCGTAGGCCTAAACAAGATAGCGCGTGCGGTCGAAGTTAAGTTAAGGTAAACATTTGGCGCCATCGATTCCAGCTTTCCTGGAAGGCACGAGTATCCTTTACAGGGGGTCTTGCTCTTGCGTGACGACCGAGCGTGAGAATGCATGGGGATGAAAGGAAATACATGTGGTTCGATGAAAGTGAAGAGTATTTGGGAAAGACGAACGATTAGGATGGTCAAACGTGACCGAATGTCTCAAGTGAGAGACTGACGATTGGAATGAAAGAGAACGAATGGGAATGTGACCGAATGTCTCAAGTGAGAGAGACTGAGGATTGGAACGAAAGAGAACGAATGGGAATGACTATACAGAGCACGAGAAGAACGTTAAGGGACAGTAACACACAGTATGAGACAGTATGACAAAGTATGACGACGAGAGTACGTCCGAAGAGTGTGTCGCGGACAGTATAACTGAAAAGACGATAAGACGAGACAATTAAAAGACGTACCAAGTGAAACTAACCACCTACACGACGTCTAACATTATTATCACTGTAATTTATAATAAATATATATATATCCATAAACCACGCACGAGTACAAGTTATTTGTGGGCTTGTAGGGGACCAATCACTCAAAGGTCTCTTCTTAAGTGATTCGAAGAGAGAAAAGCAACAATATGTACGATAACTATACTACTAGACACGCGAGATCCCTGCACATTATAATAAACTAGATATTATAATCTGAACTTTACAACATTTCTCAATCGGGTCAGTGAACCAAAGTACAGCAAAAATGTAGAATACATATTTTTCCAACCGCGAAGTATCCTTCTCGTGAAAGAACGATTTCGAAAATTTCTTTACCGATGTGTACGTTCTGCTTCACAGACAACACCATACGGCTTTTTTTAGGTTAGTGAAACTCATCCGCCATCTTCCCTCGGTTTCTCGCGTCGAGTGGAAGAAAACTCGCGAAGAAAAGACGTGTTCGCTGAACTCGAGACTAGACACGAACGTTCGACGATACGATTCTTTACAAAACTTTACAAAAAAAAGAAAACAAGGAACCAATCTCGTTCTTTCGTCCTATTCGACGTGTATTATAATTCCATAACGACCAATTCCTCCGAGTAATATTCTTTCTCTTGTACAAAAGTAGTCGGATTAAAGTGAACACCGTTCGATCGGTTTCGATTTGTATAATTGTCGAAACGACGAGTCCTCCCTTCCTTCCAGCCGAAGAGAGCGAGCCGTTGAACCGATCGATGGGTTTCACTGGACACATTCGTGTGCCGATGGTCTTTTTACTCCCCCCAGCCGGTCACCGGTTTAATGCCTTTCCGTGTATCTCTCGCGGCGACGCTAAACATGCATCGACGTTAAATTTTGCTCGACGATCGTAATTCCCCGGCCGGTGTATAACGTCGTTACATTCATCACCTGGCTCGGAATATCGAACGAGAGATATATTTGATTATTTGTCAGCGTCGGTGGTGTGCACGCGCTCACGCACGCACGCACGCACGCACGCACGCAGGAACGCATGTACTCGGGCGCACGCGCGTAACGTTCTTTCCCGCGCGGCGGGCTCGTCTCTTTTCAATTTTTTTCCCGTGCGGCCGGCCGACGCGGACACCTCGTCGTCCACTCGTCAAAATCACCGCCGCGTTGCCGCGCGAAAGTAGCTAGAGGAGCCCGGAAAGACTCGGCACGTGGTTGGACGCGCGACGACGAAACAGCCCGGACTCGCCTCTTCCTCTCCGGGTTTTCTATCGCCGCACACCCTTCCTGCGCTCCCTTTCTCCCTCCGGCACGTACACATACACACACACACACACACGTGTGCCCTGGACACGTAGACACACGCGTGTAGAGACACACGTACGTAGAAGTAGACCCCCCTCCCTTTCGCAACCCTCTTGCCTCGTCCGTGGAAACGGCGACCACCCAGCGGCCCTCCACGGCCCACTACACGTCCACGGCAGAAAATTAATGTCCCCTGCAATCCATGTATAATGCATTCGCATTTCGTTCAACGAACAAATGAACGCACCGCTAGAAAATTTACGTCCTGTCTCTCGCTCGCTCGCTCGAGAACGCTTTCCTCCTGGTTTGCTTCTCTCTTTCTCTATCTATCTATCTCTCTCTCTTGGTTCCTCCTGTCCTCTTGCTCCTCCCGTTCTTTCTCCGTTCTCTCGCTCGATTTCTCTTCTTTGTTTCCCTCGCGAGATTTTGCGCGTGTGCAACAAGCCGGCCCTGACCAACCCGCCGTTGACCAGCACGCGCGTGTTCGCCCCCTGTCTCTCTCTCCCTCGTCGTTTTCCCGCCCCTCCGATCCCCCGGTTTCCCCCTGGCCAGCTCCCGTCATCGAAATTCCGGCCTGGAAATCATTAAATTGCACGCACTCACACGCACGTGCGTCCCCGTACCGTTCGCCACCGCTACGATGACCTCGTCTCTCGCCCCTCCGCGCACCCCTCCTCATCCTACTTCTACTCCTCCTCCTCCTCCTGCTACTCTTCCTCCCTCCCTCCCCTCGAGTTCGCTCTATGCCACTCGTCCGAGCTATTCGTACGAGCGATACCTTGAATTTCGCGACCGGGGGAGAGCAAATACATAGTTGCCGGGAAAAATCGGGGATGAGAATGCCGCGCTTCACCGGCTGGAATGCGTTCCTATATCGCGATGATATTTGTCGAGCGCGAAACTCTCTCTTTCTCTCTCTCTCTCGATCGTCTCTCTCCATCCCCCGATGCTATCTTTTTTCACCCGGACGGAATTCGAGAGGAATCGCTCGCTTTCGGGGGATTCGACGATCCATCCGATTTCCCGCCGCTCGACGAAATTCGAGGTAATTCCCGTTTGCCAGCGATCGGTTTTACACCTTGCTCGATCGTTGTTATCGGACACGGATCGAGATAAAAGCTGCCGGCCGATTTTTCAAACGCATTCCAGGCAAGCTTCGTCGCTTCTTGGTACCACGCGAAAGTAATCGACCACCCCGCTTTCGAGTCATCGTTTCTCTACGAGATACCTGAGAATGTTTACCGACCCTCGGTTCGAGAACCTGCTTGGGAGTGTCATTTTTACGTCGGAGTTAATATTGGATTTTTTGGAAAGTCATTTCGTTCTTTTTGGTGAAAATGGAACACGATTTTTTTAGAAGTGTATATACATTTTAGGAAATTATATATTGTATATTTTGAAGAAGGAAATTACTTTACGAACAATCCAATAGTTACCAGCCATCCCGATTGTGGACCGTTATTATTACACGAAGTACGAGCAAAGATTTACCGACCCTCGGTTCGAGACCCTGCTTTGGAGTGTCATTTTTACATCGAAGTTAATATTTACCAGCATTCCGATTGCGGACGGTCATTGTTACACGAAGTACGAGCAAAGATGTACCGACCCTCGGTTCGAGACAAAAGAAACTATACACCCTGCATCGAAGCGCAAGTTTTACATCGGATTCGAATAAATACTTATTACTCATCGATTCGAAACAAACGTAGTCATCTCGATTTCGAACGACAACTTTTAATGCTGGTTAGAGATAATCGCTACTACCCCTCGAGAGAAAAGTAACCAGAAACTTTGCTTACTGCGACAATTTTTCCATCGGATTGGAGTAAATTCTTCTTGCCACTGGCTAGAGATAAGTCACTCCCTGCTTTCGAGCGACAATTCTTATACTACATTGGATTCGATATTTAACGCCTTTGGTTTAATACAAAGAATAGCTACCTAGCCCGTTTTCGAGTAACAAAACCGATTCGTATACCATCCTTTTTCACGAGATTTGAGAAAATTCTTTGCCACCAGCTCGAGATGAAAGTCAAAACTTACTCTCCCCGCTTTCGAGCGTCAATTTTTATTCTACGTTGGATTCGATATTTAACGCCTTTGGTTCAAGACGAAGAATAGTTACCTACCCCCCTTTCGAGTAACAAAACCGATTCGTATACCATCCTTTTTCACCAGATTTGAGAAAATTCTTTGCCACCAGCTCGAGATGAAAGTCAAAACTTACTCTCCCCGCTTTCGAGCGTCAATTTTTATTCTACGTTGGATTCGATATTTAACGCCTTTGGTTCAAGACGAAGAATAGTTACCTATCCCCCTTTCGAGTAACAAAACCGATTCGTATACCATCCTTTTTCACCAGATTTGAGAAAATTCTTTGCCACCAGCTCGAGATGAAAGTCAAAACTTACTCTCCCCGCTTTCGAGCGTCAATTTTTATTCTACGTTGGATTCGATATTTAACGCCTTTGGTTCAAGACGAAGAATAGTTACCTACCCCGTTTTCGAGTAACAAAACCGATTCGTATAACATCCTTTTTCACCAGATTTGAGAAAATTCTTTTTGCCACCGGCTCGAGATAAAGGTTAAGTTAAAACTTACTCTCCCCGCTTTCAAGCGACAATTCTTATACTACATTGGATTCGATATTCAACGCCTTTGGTTCAAGACGAAGAATAGCTACTTACCCCGCTTTCGAACAATAATTCTTATAATACATTCTATATTCAACGCCTTCGGTTCGAAGAATAGCTACCTACCCCGTTTTCGAGTAACAAGACCGATTCGTATACCATCTCTTTCCACCAGATTTGAGAAAATTCTTTTTGGCACCGGCACGAGATAAAGGTTAAGTTAAAACTTACTTTCCCCGCTTTCAAGCGACAATTCTTATACTACATTGGATTCGATATTCAACGGCTTTGGTTCAAGACGAGGAATAGCTACTTACCCCGCTTTCGAACAACAATTCTTATAATACATTCTATATTCAACGCCTTCGGCTCAAAGAATAGCTACCTACCCCGTTTTCGAGAAACAAAACCAATTCGTATACCATCTCTTTCCACCAGATTTGAGAAAATTCTTTTTGCCACCGGCTCGAGATAAAGGTTAAGTTAAAACTTACTCTCCCCGCTTTCAAGCGACAATTCTTATACTACATTGGATTCGATATTCAACGCCTTTGGTTCGAGACGAAGAATAGCTACTTACCCCGCTTTCGAACAACAATTCTTATAATACATTCTATATTCAACGCCTTCGGTTCGAAGATTAGCTACCTACCCCGTTTTCGAGTAACAAAACCGATTCGTATTACCATCCTTTCCCCCCAGATTCGAGAAAATACTCTCTACAACCATCTCGAGTTAAAACTCAAAGTCAGTTACATTTCCCGATTTCCACCCGAGAATTTTCATCCCGTATTCGAGTAAATATTGAAAAGGTCGGCATCGACGGTCCCACATTCGCATCGTTGATCGTACGTCGAGGAGGATCGGAGCGCGTTCGTGAAAAATTCACAGTGGAACGTGAACAATCCCGGTTCCGATCGGGAAGTATTTTTGGGGAATCCGGGATTCGGCGGAGCGACCGGTTCGGGAGTAATTGAACTCCGAACGTGGATTAAAGGCAATAGGACGATCCTCGATAGATTCTATTAATTTTCCTTCCGCGCGGCGGAATTATCGATATTCCGATCGGCGAGGAGCAATCACTTAGAACGATATAAAAAGACATCGATCAACCCTTAACGACGACGGCTAATCGCCGTGTATTAATTACCGGGGGACGATAGCGTGGAGCCGTTACCACGAACGAAAGAACGCGTTTCACCGCGATTGGCGATTATTAATACGAATCGGTCTCGTCTCGCGTTAGCACCGTGAGTCCCGTTGGTATTACCACGGGTTCGTTCCGAGCCCGTTTGGGTTTTCGCGTAGGTAAATCGTCGCAGGCGAGGATTTTCGGGCGCGATCGACGTTATTCCCGCGGTGATCGGGATCGCCGATCGGTATAAATTTATCGAAAGAAGGAAGAGCATTACGGTGGACGGGGGCAGGAAATTTATAGGGTTTGAAATTACCATGAAAGCAGCGTTAACCGTGTAGCGTGTATCGCGCTAGGAGAACGCGTTACCAGGCGCACCGAGAAGCGGAGAGCGGAGAGCGGAGAGCGGAGAGCGGAGACCGAAGAGCGGAGAGCGTACGTACGGTCTCCGTACGGCCCGCCCGGAGAGGAGAGAGCGAGAGAGACCGAGAGAGAGAGCATCCCTTTCCCGAGCGATGCAGCCGAGCGTTTCACGCATGCATGGAAATCATTAAAATAAAATGGCCGATAACAAATGACTGTTGCAAAGAGGGGAGCCCTCCCGTTTCGCGGCCATCTTGGTTCACGTGACCGTCATCCGGGCAACCATGGGCACGCCACGCCCCTTTAATGATTTCTACCCCCTGGCGAACGTACCGAGCGTACGTACGTGCGAAATCTCGCGAGTGTGTGGGGCTGTATCCCTCGCATACGCGGGGAGTACAGTCATCATCAGTAGTCTAGGCGAAATCACCCCGCTAGGTACATCCTCTTCAAAACGTAGCCACCATGGCAACGAGCATCCCCGTACGATTCGAGGGGTCGTGTTTTACTACGTTACGGGATCGAAAAATCCTCGATACTTCGACGCGTGGAACGCGATTACGCTCGAGAAAGGAAAAAGAGTGTCTTTCAACGATTAATGGAAAGTCGACGAGAGAATTACACACGAGGAACCGAGATCATCCGAACGATCCTCGCTCGTGTTATTCTTAACGCGTTCGACCCACCGTGTCTCGCGTATTTACAATCACCGCGACACGTTTCGTTCCATAATACCAACGAATTAGCTACAAAACGCTACAGAACCGTGACGCGTTATTCGGCAATTCGCTCGTTTCGTACGTTCGCGGATAACCGGGAGCACGCGTCGCGTTAAATAAAATTATTATACCACGGACGCGGACCATGGCGGACAGTTTTCCGAACGAACGGTGCCAACGAACGCGTACGCTAGCGATGGGAACGACCGAGTACTCGTCGAAGCGGTCGCGATACTCCGTTTATGTTTTTCGGGTAACGTTTCACACCCTCGCGAGGAACGATCGTACGAGAAGCGTTCGAGTCGCGGAAAACGTATTCGTCGCTTCGATTTATATCGCCAAATGGTTTCCTATTACCAGAGTCGCGAAGCTTTTCAGTAATCCGATTTCCGCGATACCGGTTACTTCGCGTTTAGTTTTCTTCTCGATGGAACAGTCGATGCGCGGTCTTTCTTGCCGGGATATCTTCAGAAGATAGTAACTGTACTTTTAAATAAAAAATAATAATCTTTCTTACATTTTCGAACAGAAAATAGTAACATTCACTGTACTTTTAAATAGAAAATATTAACTTGTTTCTTATATTTTCGAATGCAGAAGATAGTAACATTCACTGTACTTTTAAATAGAAAATAATAACGTCCCTTACATTTTCGAACAGAAAATAGTAACATTCACTGTACTTTTAAATAGAAAATATTAACTTGTTTCTTATATTTTCGAATGCAGAAGATAGTAACGTTTACTGTACTTTTGAATAAAAAATAATAACGTTTCTTACATTTATGAATGCAGAAGATAGTAACGTTCACTGTACTTTTAAATAGAAAATAATAACGCTTCTTAAATTTTCAAACAGAAGATAGTAACGTTCGCTACATTTTTAAATAAAAGACGATAACATCTCTTAGATTTTCGACCTGTAGGACGGTAATCGTTAGTTCACGCTCAGTATCGCGTTCAAAGTGTTACCGCGCTCGATTTCGAAACGATCGGGAACGATCTATTCGCGAGGTGGTCGATTCTATCGCTAACGTTAAGATGTATATACGCTATCTTCGAATCGAAGACAAATGCAACTATGCGGAAGGTGAACGACTTCGAACCTAGATCCGAGTATCGCTCTCGGTAGAGTCTCGGTACATTTTCTCCGGGGCGATGGTTCTCATAGTTTTCTAACCGCGGATCGCTCGAAAGGACATCCAGACTCTCGTAAACGCTATGGCTGGTATATTTACGAATATACCGTTCGAACGTGTAAAATCGTGGACCAATGGCTTTGCAGTTGTCGTCAACCCTGAACCAATTCCGACGCAAAATTAATCTCTTCGAGGACAAATTATTCCGTTTGAAATCAACTAAAATTCAAACCGATATTGACCTATAACGTCCATCGATTTCACAGCTATATTATTACAAAATTTAATTACGAATATGTATTCGCAATCATAGCGATTACTAGCGTGTTACGATATTCGAAATAACTTAGAAATTAATCGTACGCGCCACCTCCCCGAGGAGGTCAAGTTGGACGCAAATTGGAAGGAGTATTTGCTTTCCAGTCGCGTTGGCACGCAATTCAAAATTTGCTTCGACGCAACTCGAACCGTGCGTTCGAATATTTAACCTCCCCTGCACCGGGTACGCGCGGAACAAACTATAGCCAGTGGTGAACATTTTTGAAAAATTAAACCGATCGATTAACGGTACCTGTTAAAAGAGTCACGCGGTATGTACTTTGTACGGTATATCGAGGAAATTCGCAACGATCGTTAATTCAATAATGCACTTAGCTATTGATCAGTGTCTCCCCTAACGTGTGCAAATGGAAGAAATTGTCGGTAATGGTGTGAATTTTCGAGAAAATTGACAAGTACTGGCCAGTCGCGTCGGTCCGGTGCTGTAACTTACCAAAAGAGTGTACTTTGTATCGTAAATAAAGATAATTTTCTCCAGTTGTAAATCTAACCATTCCTTTAGCTGTCGGGTGTTTTCTATATCGTGTTCAAGTGGAAGGTACATTAACCAGTGGTGCAAATTTTCGAGAAAATCGAGAAATTCTTTCCAGTCGCGTCGGTTCGGTGATAAAACTTGTTAAAGAAGTCTCGTATCGCGTACTTTGTATCGTACATCGTGAACATTCCGTTGGGTTGTGAATCCAGCTACATGTTTAGTTATCGTATGTTTTTTATATCGTGTACAAGTGGAAGGAACACTAAGCAGGGGTACAAATTTTCGAGAAAATCGAGAAATTCTTTCCAGTCGTGTCGGTTCGGTGTAAAACTTGCCGGAAAAGCCACGTATCGTGTACTTTGTATCGCATATAGTGAATATTTAGTTGGGTTGTGAATCCAGCTATATGTTTAGTCATCGTGTGTTTTCTATATCGTGTACAAGTGAAAAGAACATTAACTAGCGGTGCAAATTTTCGCAAAAATCGAGAAATTCTTTCCAGTCGCGTCGGTTCGGTGATAAAAATTGCTAAAAAAGCCACGTGTTGCGTATATCGTGAACATTCTTTGGGTCGTGAATCCAGCTATATGTTTGCTTATCGCGTATTTTTTATATCGTTTACAAGTGGAAGGAACACTAAGCAGCGGTGCAAATTTTCGAGAAATTCTCTCCAGTCGCGTCGGTTCGGTGATGAAACTTGCTAAGAAAGCCTCGTATGACGTACTTTGTATCGTACATCGTGAAAATTCGATTGGATCGTGAATCCAGTTAAGTATTTACTTATCGCGTGTTTTTCATATCGTTTACAAGTGAAAGGAATACTAAGCAGCGGTGCAAATTTTCGAGAAATTCCCTCCAGTCGCGTCGGTTCGGTGTAAAACTTGCTAAAAAGTCTCGTATTGCGTACTTTGTATCGCATATTGTCAATATTTGGTTGGGTCGTGAATCCATCTAAGTATTTAGTTTTCGCGTGTTTTTCATATCGTTTACAAATCGAAGGAACACTAAGCCACGGGTCAAATTTTCGGGAAATTCTCTCCAGTCGCGTCGGTTCGATGATAAAATTTGCTAAGAAAGCCTCGTATCGCGTACTTTGTATCGCGTGTTTTCTATATAGTTTACAAGTAGAAGAAACACTAAGCAACAATGCAAATTTTTGAGAAATTCTCTCCAGTCGCGTCGGTTCGGTGTAAAAACTTGCTAAAAAAGCCCTGTATCGCGTACTTTGTATCATAAATCGTGAATCCATCTAAGTATTTACTTATCGCGTGTTTTCTGTATCGTTTACAAGTAGAAGAAACACTAAGCAGCGGACCAAATTTTCAAGAAATTCTCTCCAGTCGCATCGGTTCGGTGTAAAAACTTGCTAAAAAAGCCCTGTATCGCGTACTTTGTATCATAAATCGTGAATCCATCTAAGTATTTACTTATCGCGTGTTTTCTGTATCGTTTACAAGTAGAAGAAACACTTTTCGAGAAATTCCCCCAGTCGGGTCGGTTCGATGATAAAACTTCTAAGATCCACGTGTCGTTCACAATGTCCCCGTTCGATTCGTTGGCGAATCCAACGTTGCGTTCCAACGTCTTTTTCCTTACCGCGAGCGTAATCTTCTAAATGATAAATTTCATCGAAAACTCATCCCGAAATCGACATGGTGTCGTTTCGTGCGGGATTCGCGTCCCGCGGTTTGAGCAACGCTGGTCTGGGGCACGTCGGTAAGTCGATGCCATTTCTGGCAGACCGTCGAAGTCGCGTCGAATAGCAAGGTCTAGCAATCTAGTTTCCCCGGATATCTCGTTGGACGATGACGGGCGAACGTGCCGAGAGTGTTTGCGATTTCGGGCGGTCCGCGATCGATATTCTTGTAACTCGGTTTCGATTCGCCGTCCCGTGTCCCTGGTCTCGAATCGTGACCGAAGACGTCCACGTCGAAGAGCCGACGATCGTAACGCGGTCGTCGTTCCGCGTCGAAAGATGTTTGGGAAGCTTCCCGGTCACGGTGATGGCAAGAAACTCGTTGCGCCGGTTGGTCGGTCGGTGATCGTACGCGGGTGGAACATTATTCCAGGCATATGGTAGCATCCTCCGTCTCCCTCGCGCCTAACCTCCGCCACCAGTTTCACCTGCCTTGTCCGAAACTCTTTATCGTTTTTTTTTTTATCCATCCTTTTCGACCGATACCTTTTTTTTCCAGACCGCCCAGAGGGAACAGCGTCAGGTTCGCTGACCCCGAACCCTTTCTTCCCGTGGCTTACTTCTGCCCTAACCCGGGGGCCGACGAACTCATTTTCACCGATTTGTTGTTCCGTGCTTCTTTCCATGCGCGCGTACCAAGTGCAGCCTGTCCGGGATCCATCGGCCGGAACCGTTAATTAGCGAGAATTGTAAGAACGATCCGGCCCGGAAGCGCTTCTTTTTTTTTTGTTCTTACACTTTCTCTCTCTCTCTCTCTCTCTCTCATTCTCTCCTTCCCTCTTCTCTTTTTTCGCCCCTCGGTGCTCTCCACGGCGAGCACAAGCTCTAATTTTCGAGACTCGGTCATTTTTCTGGCGGACTTAGCCGAGCATAATTTATTCCCGATGCCTGATGAGACCCATTGTTGCCGCGGTGTGGCTCTTCCTCGGCTCGAAGGGGGTGAAAACGAGCCAAGGGGGTCGCAGGAAGAAGGGTTGGAGCGGAGAAAAACGGACGAGGAATTATGTAAGACACCGGAAGGAAGGAGTGTACACGGCACGCCGGCCCCTTGTTCTGGCACATCCGTCCGAGTGGTAACGATCGTTCCTGGATGCAGGACAAGATTTCGAACCCTTTCCCGTTGACGACGACGACGACGACGACGACGACGACGATTCCCGCCACTTAACGGACATTTCGTCGAGACCTTTTTTTTTTCCTTCCTCTCTTCCCTTCTTCTCTGGCCGCTGTCGCCGTCTCCGTGGAAGCAGCAGCGGACTCCGGGTCATTAGGCAGATGGGGGTAAAAAGGGGTAAAAATTAATGTCTCAGAACGAACGTTCGGCCCGTCGAGTGGCCGGAGCCCGACTCCTGATGGCCCTCGTCTCTTTACGATTTTTCATCGCGAGCCATTTGCTCGAGATTTCGAGAGTCGAACCGTGGGACGAAACACTCGCCAGGAGACCGTGTCAGGGGGTGGATCGGTAGACCGACTCGTTTAAAAATACATGAAACACGTCCGTGGACACGAAGCAGGTCACTGGGTGGATAACGAGCAATTACCGTGAAAGACAAACGAGATCTGCCACCTGCCATTGACAGCGCCGAGAATTTCTATCCGATTCAGTCGATCGCACAGTTTTCGGTTTACTGCAGCTCAAAGAAAACCCCCGATCGAAGCTTTCTTTCCACGCTGTTCGAGGTTCAGCCACGAAGGGTTAGTGGCTCGCGAAGGGTGGAAGCGACAGGTCTCCATCGACTACTTTTATTCATCGTATCTTGCTCGTGCACCCTTCTCCTCGATTGTTCTCGCGTTCTCGTTCCTTTATTTTTCTCTCGAACTTGCTCCGAGGAATGGAAATTTTTAAAAAACGATCACCTCGAATCCATGTTTCGATTTTGCATTGACATTTATCGCGTCAATGTTCTTTCTTAATTATTTTGCAACGTTGTTTACCCACGAGAAATAGTACACTAGTGTAGTTGACTCTGGTGCGTTCTTCGGGTCTCTTTTGACCCGTAGAATTCTTGAATTATATCTTTCGCGCGAGCAAAGCTGTTACATCGATGTTTCTTTAGTTTACGACTCTGTTTATGGTATAATATTAGGTTCGGAAACTCATTTCAATGAAACGATTTTTTTAGAGGGTATAAACATTTTATTCAATTATATATTCTCCGTTTTGGAAAACGAAATTACTTTCCGAATCTAATCATTCTTGAACGAAACGATCCATTAGTAAAGTATCCCTGACTGAATGATCTTTTTAAACCAAAATCATTTACTTTTTTTTCATAATTAATCGTTCTTTACGACCATAACGTCGGTTACTAATTAAAGACACTAGTTTCGTATACTGGGGACATTTTTGATCTACAAACCTTTGAGCGTATAATTGAAGAGACGTAAAGTAGAGCAACGACAATTTTTATTAAAATTGAAACTTACGCAAAGATCAATTGCATTACTTTGCCTTACGATGATATTATTTTTCAATTTCAACAAACGTGTGACTCTTATATCGGTCGAAACATCTCTACCACAGGAGAGACCAGAATTCGACATTGCGTTGTAAACAATCCAACAATCTCAGTACAAAAAATTCCACAGGGTCGATTTATCGTAAATTCCAAAAAAAAAACAAAAAAAAAAGGAAAGTAACGAAGAACGAATCGCGCAAAATATTACGTTCGTGTTCTCGAAACAAATAGAAACGGATAAATAGAAATTTTCCATTTTCAGTTGGAATATTTACACGTCGGCGATACACAGGTTTTCGTCGTGCTCGTAATGCAATTTACAGAACTAAAACCATGAACGATTTCCCGTGCGTTGAAATAATACGAGGCAACGATTCTTCCATCGTAACGTCCATCTTTTCGTGTCTATCGACATTACGAAACCGATGAAATTGTTTCCACGAGGTGTTACAGCTGTCGACTTGAACCTCACGTAGAACAGTATTTCTTTGTTTCGAATCGATGGGCTAATTTTTCTCGCCCACGCTCCGAAAATTCGACCTTCGTGTCGTTTTATGTAAGACGAACCGACGTAAATACTTTCCTAATTCCATCGTGTTTCGCTACACCGTTATATAAGCTTTCTCCGTTTATATATATCCGTGGTGTCGTCCTGTTCTTTTCCACGTAGAAAATTTCCCGCCGTCACTTCGAGGTCGGGCGTATCGCGTGTATTTCGGAAGTCGAAATTGAAAAATGATATAAAAAGAAAAAAAAAGTAAAAAGAACTCGGTACGCTTCCGTGTCTCGTTCGATGTTGCCTAGGAATCACGAGGGCGAGGTATCCTCGATAAACCGGGAATTATCTACGGTTCAATAAGCTGTATTCTATCCTCTGGAAACGTAGAAGAAAATTCGCGTTACTTATGGGATGACCTGATAAGTGGCCGCAAGTCTTTAAGCCTGTTCCCTCGGTGCTCGAGGTGTGTACCGGTGTGCGGGTATAAGCGCGTGTGCGTCCGTGTGGTGAGTATAACTCGAGCAGTGCACACAAGGCTGCGCCCAAAGTTTCTAACGTAAGACGCCGGAGCTGTTCTCGTATGCCGTATGGCGTTCTGCGTTGCCTCCCACACATGCCGTGTAGAAAGTTTACTAGATGGAAATCTATATCTTATTTTACGGCCGGCCGTGCTCAATATTCTTGACCCGCCGGCCCGACTGCCCGATATAAATGGTCCGCGTAAATCTTCTCTCTTCTCCCGGACCCTACCACTCCGGAGGAAATTTAAAAAGAGTACCGTGTAATCCCGCGGAACGATAGAAAGTATCGCTAACGATCTTTCGGCGATAGTTTTTTCTTTTTTATTTCACGGTTCTAACTCGACAAGTTTCACGATCGTGTTCCGTTTCGTTAAATTTACATTCGAGCGACGAATTTCTGACGAGTACCGTGTAATCGTGTAACACTATAGAAAGTATTATTGACGATTCTTCGGTGATTTTTCTTTACAATTTTAACGTATAGAGCGTTACCACTGTATTGGATTCCGTTTTGTTAAATTTCCATTTAGAGTTACGAATTTGAGAAGAGTACCGTGTAATCGTGTAAAACTATAGAAAGCATTATTGACGATTCTTCGGTGATTTTTCTTTGCGATTTTTACGTATCGAGCGACGAATTTGAGATGAGTGTAATTGCGATAGACGATTGAAAGTATTATTGACTATTCTTGGGTGATTTTTCTTTACAATTTTAACGTATAGAGCGTTACCACTGTATTGGATTCCGTTTTGTTAAATTTCCATTTAGAGTTACGAATTTGAGAAGAGTACCGTGTAATCGTGTAAAACGATAGAAAGCATTATTGAGGATTCTTCGGTGATTTTTCTTTGCGATTTTTACGTATTGAGCGACGAATTTGAGATGAGTGTAATTGCGATAGACGATTGAAAGTATTATTGACTATTCTTGGGTGGTTTTTCTTTACAATTTTAACGTATAGAGTGTTATCACTATATTCAATTCCGTTTTATTAAATTTCCATTTAGAGTTACGAATTTGAGAAGAGTACCGTGTAATTGTGCAACACGTTACAAAGTATCGTTAACAATTCTTGGATAATTTTTCTTTACAATTTTAACGTACAGAGCGTTACGACCATATTCAATTCCGTTTTATTAAATTTAGATCGAACAATAAATTTGAAGAGTACCGTGTAATTGCACAAGACGATAGAAAGTATCACTGACGATTCTTGGATGGTTTTTCTTTACAATTTTAATATATAGAGCATTACGACCGTATTCAATTCCGTTTTATTAAATTTAGATTGAACGACAAATTCGAAGAGTACCGTGTAATTGCACAAGACGATAGAAAGTATCACTGACGATTCGCCGATGATTTTTTTTTTACAATTTTAACGTATAGAACGTTACCACTGTATTCAATTCCATCTTGTTAAATTTTCATCGAGTGACGAATTTGAGAAGAGTACCGTATAATTGCGTAAAACAATAGAAAGTATCGTTGACGATTCTTGGATAATTTTTCTTTACAATTTTAACGTACAGAGCGTATTCAATTCCGTTTTATTAAATTTAGATGGAATAACAAATTCGAAGAGTATCGTGTAATTGCACAAGACGATAAAAAGTATCACTGACGATTCTTGGATGATTTTTCTTTAAAATTGTAACCCGTAGAACGTTACGATCGTATTCAATTTCATTTGATTAAATTCCCATCGAGTAACGAATTTGAAAAGAGTGTTACGACTGTATTTCATTTCATTTTATTAAATTTCCAGCGAGTAACAAATCTGAAACGAGCGTTACGATCGTATTTCATTTCATTTTACGAAATTTCCATCGGGCAACAAATTTTAAAAGTGTAACGTATAATTGCGCAAGACGATAGAAAGTATCGCCAACGATTGTTTACGATCGTGTTTACCTTCGTTCTGTTAAACTTTTATCCTGCGAGATATTCACGATAAGAAACAATTTTTCGGGACAGTGAAAAGTATCGTTAATTATTCTCGGATCATTTTGTTTTTTTTGGAGGATGTTTAGAAAATTTCTTCCGGAATTGACAAAGGTTCAGAATACTTGCGCTCCATTGTATTTTATGGAAAAAGTATTGCATCGTGAATAGAAACTGCAAAATTTGATCGTCAATGCGAATGCACAGAAAACGACGATTAATTCGTTAACAACGTTTGAAACGGTGCATTCACAGAAAATGAACAATTCCTGGTTGGGAATAATGTATCGGCACGAGAATATGGAAAATTGATGTTACGATAATTATTCATCGAAACAAAACGACAACGGTGTTCGGAGACGTATTTATTTGTATCTTGAAATCGATCCACGTTCTCGAAAATATTCTTTAAAGATCGTAATTCCATCCGTTGATTTTTCTCCAGGAGGAAATAGTTTCTCAATTATTCATCGTTTAATGGTAAAACAGCTTGGAATGTTTTCGATCGCCTATGGCAGTGTTCGCTTCAAGAGGTCTGGAACAAGATGTCAAACCGTTACGACTTCTAAATCAGAATTTATTCGATCCTTATCGACGAGTCTAACAAATAGATTTGGAACGAAACTGTTTCAGATACATTTATTTATACCTTCGAAATCGGTAAAAGGATCGCGGAATGGTATTTATGTTCTCATTAATACTCGTCGACGCGTCGAGTGTCGGACCAATATCCGTGAACATTTTATTTTCAGATAATTGGAAACTCGATAACGTTCGTCGTAACGTTTACTTTTTTAACATCGATCGAGCACCGCGAATCCCATTCAAATTTACTTTCCACGATCTGGCGAGAATTCGTTTTCTTAACTTTATTGCGAAAAATCCTCTCGACCATATGTGGGCGACGTGGCAACTCGTTAAACGCAACAATTCTATCTTTACCTTAATTACAATCGTTTAATACCATCGAGAAGAGAGAGCTCGATATTTTACCCAGAAAAAGTTACCTAAACCCCAAAAATAAAGGTCTCTCGAAAACCATTGGAAAAGTTTATCGCAACGAAAAGCTGCTTTCTCAACAACGTTCGAAATCGCACCGAGAGCTGGAAACTCGCGCCAAGATCGACGAGAGATTATCGATAAAAAAATCGCGCGAGAATCTCGTGACCTGGTATTCGAAACTATCGATAGATAAATTCGCGATATTACGAGCCGAAAATATTCCATTGGAAAAAAAGTGGAGTTGGTTCGGGCCGACCCGGCGGGTACGTCACCGTTTATTAATAATAGAAATCGTTAGGAAGAAATGATAATTTAACGGCGACCTAGTAGGAATTAGTATATGCGAAATGATTGCACTCGCGGCGAAGGAGCACGAAGTATCCTTAACCTACGGACCGGTTCTGCGGCCGAAGCGTGATCGTGCAGTCCTCGTCGAAGATCGTACCTGATTTTGTGCAAAAAGTCGCTTGCTTTCGTGCCAGCTTAGAAAGTCAATCTAGATTTTGTAGACCGTTTACTGCATGCGAGTATACATTAGATAGAGAACTGGTATGAAGCGAGATTACGGCCTTCTGGTGCTACGCTTACACGTATCGCGCGTGTATCTTGTCCTTACGGGCGAAATATTTTTTCTTACTCGAACTTCCTTCGTGTATTTTTAGCGAAAAAAATTCATTCCTCTCCGTTTGTTTCCTTCACGGATACCGTATCGCGACGAAGAGAGGTATACGGACAATTCTCGCGAATTCTTACCAGTGAAATATTTTTTCATAGACGAACGTGTAATATTTTTTGCGCAATTTATACTCTGTTAGCTTCTTCCTCTTCGTATCTACGATAAACAGATCTCGTTGAATTTTTCCTAGAGTTTCTGAATCGTACACAGCAAAATGTCGAATTTCGTTTCGAAATTTCTAGCAGAAATGTTAGTGTTGATCTATAGTCAGACTATCGTGAAGCAAAGTAGTGTAATTGCTAGATATTTGCACGAGTTTCAATTTTAGAGTAACGAAAATCGTGGTTTTTCTTCGGTGATTAGTTTTCTTTTATTTTTTATTCTCATCTTTGTTTCTGAATTGGTGACAAATGGTGCCTGAACAGAGAAGAAGACAAAACGAATTTTGTTTCGAAATTTCTAGCAGAAATGCTAGTTTCGACCGATAGTCAGACTATCGTGAAGCAAAGTAATTGAATTGCTAGGTCTTTGCACGAGTTTCAATTTCAGCGTAACGAAAATCGTGGTTTTTCTTCAGAGAATTGTTTTCTTTCATTTCTTTATTCTCTTCTTTGTTTCTGTCTCGGTGCCCGAACAGAGGGAAGAAGACAAGGCGAATTTTGTTTCGAAATTTCTAGCAGAAATGCTAGTTTCGATCAATAGTAAGACTATAATGAAGCAAAGTAATGGAATTGCTAGGTCTTTGCACGAGTTTCAATTTCAGCGTAACGAAAATCGTGGTTTTTCTTCAAAGAATTGTTTTCTTTATTTTTTATTCTCCTCTTTGTTTCTATCTCGGTGACAAACGGTGGCGCCTGAACAGAGAAGAAGACAAGACGGGACATCTTTCAGCGAGAAAGTTAGGCTGCCGCGTCCCCGTCCCCAAAGGGCCACGAAAGTAAGTCAGTAATGCGAAAGGGTGAAGCCTCGTCGATTCGAAGGGCCGTAAGAGTCGCGTCTCTTTAAGAATTTTAAAACATCCTCGAGCCCCGTTCAAACGACGCGCGAGATCCTCGTCGTTTAAATAATAATCGCGGCTCGTTTGCGCGCGACTCACGGTTTAATTAAGCATCGTTGCCCGTTCGTCGAATCGATGAAAAGTCCACGTCGATTTTGCTTTTTACCGGACGTGGAACACTTATTGCTCGCGGCTGCATCTCGGATTCTATTCTATATCAGTAACGCGACAGATAAGATAACTCGTAGAAAAAATCACTCTCATGGCAACAATCTGAGAACGCGACGTGGATTTACGCGCCTTTTGAAAAACTAACGGCTCGATGATGAATAT
The DNA here is from genome assembly GCF_051014685.1 of Ptiloglossa arizonensis. NCBI lineage: Eukaryota > Metazoa > Arthropoda > Insecta > Hymenoptera > Colletidae > Ptiloglossa > Ptiloglossa arizonensis. The sequence continues at coordinate 3,736,561 of NC_135061.1, forward strand.
TACCGGACGAATATTCGCGAACGTTCGAAATGTTAAGAAAATTTTCGTTAGAAAATTGGTTTTGAACCAATCGGAGACGCCTGCACCGATTGACAATTCGAAAGATTCCGGTTTCGCATCCGACGAATCTTTTCCATCATCGTTGGAAAATTCCGCTCTTTTGTAATCGCGCGATATCGCGCGAACGTCGAGAAAATTCGAGTCCACTCGTTGCAATCTTTTCGCCGGATACCACGAAAGTTTCCTTGGGAAATAAAACTCGCGACATCGACGGACTTTTAACGAGTATCGTGCGTACGGTCGCGCGCGCGATACTCGCCTCGCGGTCGGAGTGGGGGAAGAAATATGCGTACTTTTAACGAGGTGTACGCAATTATCTCGAACGATGCAAAAATTCGGTCGGAATAGACACTTGCGCTTGTTCCTCGCGCGAATCTATCAACAAGGTTCCGAGCAAACATCGCGTAAAGAGAGATTGCTTATCTGAGATCACGAACGTTACATAGCGACAATGGCGCGTGCGCGATCGTCGAAAGGTGACCTTAAAAAAATGACGTAGCGTTTTCGCGTACTCGAACGTTGAACGATTCTCCGCGTCGCGGACGATCGGGAATCCACCCCGTGAGGGGGTAGAGGGGTGTGGAAGGGAGGAAGGGAGCACGTTGCTGGTACGAAATTAAAAAAAAAAAAAAGGAGAGAAAAAGAGCCGGAAAAAATCATCGACAATCGAGCCGTATTGTCCAGGGTTTCGTTCGACAAGAAACGAGGGAAAAAAAAAGAAGCGGAATGAAAGAAGAGTAGGTCGAGGAGAAAAAAAGCGTAGGCGTACCATCGAACCATCCCCCGTTAACGTGTAGTCCCGGCGACCCTATTCAAATTAACCCTCACGGAAAAAATGCATCGCCGCGGAAGGGTTCGTAGAAAATTAGAATAGACGACTACTCGGCTACAGGCCGCCTATGCATATGCGGCATGACTGCGTGAATTTTCTGGCAGGCCATACGGTATCTTCAACTTTTAATTATCCTTACCTTTTACCTTTTAACGGTTTAATTGCCTTTCTCTTCGCTATCGGGAATAGGATTTTCTGACCGTTACGTCGTCTCTCTATCCGCGCGATCGCTACTCTCGTGCGCGTACCAGTTACTCGTTTCACGATACTTCGAAAAATTTTGCTGAATTTTGTACAATCGCGCGCACTTTCGAAAACTCAATACCGAGATGTTCGTGTAATTGTTATATTTTAAAAAACGGTCAAAATTTTGTCCATTTCGATCAACGTATGTGTGTACGAGGAGTGTTTGATATATTTCTTCGTAATTTCGGGTGTCGTTGAACCTTTGCGATTTCAATTTTCGAACACCTCTAAAGAAGGTAATCCATAGGCGTAGAGAGCCAGGGTATCGTGAATTTTACATATCGAAAGTTTGAGAATCTCGTCTTTTGGAACCCTTGAAAATTAACTCTCTTGGAGAATTTCTTTTAAGGAAGTTTTACTTTTACCAATACGTGGATAAAAAATCACCGAGGAACGTACACTACGTTGTCGATCGTATATCGATATAACGTTAACCAAATATTAACGTAGATGTTCATAGTATGTACACCAAGGTGGTATAATTAACGAGGACGGAGACATACATATATATGCGTGTTAAAAGTGTCATTATGGAAAAATATTAACGTAGATGTTTCAAGTTTTACTTTTGAGAATATATCAACGAAACATCATCGAGGAACATAACCGTATAAATCGTCGGATCGTTCTCTGCTCCATTGTGGCCCGTAGAGTTAACCTAACTTTCTAGCCTCGAGTGTGCAAAATATGTTCCATTTCGCGTTCGCGGATCCACGCATTCGGATCCGCGTAGATTCGATCGACGAAATCATGAAAATCATCGCGACCTTATCTCTTCGACGCGCGTTTCGCGGAAATACTTTTATTTATCGCCGGAGACTTTACGAGCCGAGAGCTTCGCGACTCCATTTTTAATCCACGTTTTTCAACGACGAATTTCACGAACGCTTTCTTTCTTCCTTGAATAAAATTAAATTAACGTCGATTCCATTCGTTCCCGTATCGAGCAGTACGTTCTTGTTACTTTTAAACAATTTAAATTCACGATACTTTTGAATTACGAATTTACGAATTTAGGTATATGGATCGAAAATTGAGCTCCACGCGAATTTGTATATTCTGACAGTGTTAAAAGTGTCATTATGGAAAAATATTAAGGTAGATGTTTAAAGTATGTACAACAAGGTGGTATAATTAACGAGGACGGAGACATATACATATAACGAGAAAGCAGAATCACGTATACGTGACAGCGGCCGTTACTGTCGGTGAAGGCTCGCATAGTGGTCGTCGAAATGTTAAATTTCAAGGTGAAATATTCGTATGAACTCCTGTGTATTTCGCTCGACGAGAAGGCAAAGTCGAAAAGGAACCGTGTGTCGCGTACGAATCGGTTTCCCGCAAAAGATTGTCAAAGTTTCGACCAATGGGATCGCACGGAGGTGGCGATAGGCGTAACGTTTCCCTACTTTGTCTCGAGTTGTAACGTTAGACTTCGATGGCGCGAACACGCGAAAGAATGTAGAGTAGCCAAACTGTGGACAACGTTTGACACATAGTTGGAAAGACGGAGCGGACCAATCGCGTGGCGCCTAACCGAGAACTTTGCGCGCCCTAATTGGTCGAAACTTTGACGATCTTTGACGAGGAAACGATACGTTCGCGACGTATGGTTACTTTTCGATTTTTTATTCTCTCGTCGAGTGGAATACACCGATCGAGGATAACTCGATCTCGAATTTTCGAGTCGAAATTTTACGAGGGATTCGATTTTTTGAAAATACTGAAAATACTCCGCAATTATTGCAACGGTCGAATTTCCGAATCTCGAAATTTCAAGTGTTTCGCGACTGCGGAATGTCCTTCAATTTTTTATCAGTGGTTGCACAAGCGACTTCAAATAGAAGAACTTTATCTTATTTCTGTGAAAGATACTGAAACGTTTACATTGCGTGTGTCTAGAAATTTTATATACGTTCGGTAATATTCGAATATATCGAACATGCTCGAGGACCTTGCGAGCAACGGGACGATAACTTGATAATTTTCGTTCGCGAGTAAAATTGGACTCGCGTTGATGATCTCTGGTTATATTTAAACTTCGATAGTAGGTTGCAACCTTTACGCGATAGAAACAATGTAACGATGCAAAAACGTGTAACGTTACAATATCGGGTACCTGTACGTGTAAATAGTTTGCAGTTGACAAGTTTGTCCGCGGTGTTTGTTCATAGGCGTGTTGTTGATATACGATTTAAGAGAAAACCGAGTCCGATGATATTTTTACGTTCTATACGCAATTCTGTACCATAACTACAATCTACAGTCTACCTTTCTAACTTTGCGGTTACGCGTGCGACAGATGGTGTATCTATTTCTACATTCCGGACTCGATAATTGTTCTTACACCGTAGACGAACGTTTAATCATTGCGATAATATCGGATTGTCTTTTTCTCTTGGAACGAAATTCAGATTCAAAATATACTGATTTCAATTTATATAAATTTGTAACGTTGTTCTGTAATTGTACTCGATTCAATATTATTTATTGGGTATTTCGATTATGGATTCTACATTCCGGACTCGATAATTGTTCTTACACCGTAGACGAACGTTTAATCATTGCGATAATATCGGATTAACTTTTTCTCTTGGAACGAAATTCAGATTTAAAATATACTGATTTCAATTTATATAAATTTGTAACGTTGTTCTGTAGTTGTACTCGATTCAATGTTATTTATTATGTACTTTGGTTATGGATTCTAGTATCAGTCTTTCGTGTGCTCGTAAAATTTTTTCGTGCAAATGTTACAGATCACGATTGAAAAATTCAAGGTGACTTTTGTATCTCGTTGAAAATGCAAAATGGAAAGAAATAAATCACAGCAGTGTGTATTGCGTTTCATATTATACAACTTTCGTAACCCTTATAATTTTTACTCAGTTTTTCGCGTTTTTTCAAATAGCAGAGTCACGTTACGTACATTACGATCGAACGATTCAAGATGGCCACGTATCCGGTAAAGAAACTAATCGTAACAGTAAATTTTAAAAGATTTTAGAAGATTTTAGAAGATTTTAAAAGATTTTTTCACGTAAGAAACAATTCTCAATCAATTTAACCACCAAATCTCCAAGCATCCCGTGTATCTCTGTCGCCTCGTCGAATCGAGACCTAACCTAAAATCGTTTCCACGCCGGAAACAGAACCGCGCGATTTTCGTGTACAAGTAATTTACTATGGCGGCGCGCAAACTAATATTAGGATTAATATCGGCCGTTAAAATATTTACGATGCGAGGTACGGGTAAGTCGATTAACTCGTATTACGCGAATTAATTAAGCAACGCTGCTGAAAGGTATCCCGATCGATTCGATCGATTCGATCGATCCTCCGTGCCGGTTGGAAAAAAAAGAAGAAAAAAAGAAAAGAATCATTCGTGCATATTAATCCGTAATCGCGTAAGAATTCTTTCCGACCGATGGAAGAAAAGCAAATATTACCCGACGCGGAACGAGACGTTTGCAACCCCTTCGCGAGTTTTTCCAGACGCGCCAAAGCGTTCCCGTTTTCGTTTAATCTTTCATTCCGCGTCATTTGTGACAAAGGGATGGCGCCGTTCTTTCCAAAGCGTTGCGTCGCTTTGATTTTTCTCGAGACGTCTGGCGAGACATTCCGTCGCATAAATTCTTAACTGGGCGAAATTAGCGAATTAAAAGTAGGGAGAGGGAGTGAAAAAGCTCGACCGTGGACGACGAAAGAAGCACGAGGAGGTCGGTTCGCCGGCCGAGAAGACTCGACGTCCCTGTCAGGAGGTCACCGCTGGACTGGCAAAGGGAACCGGAAACGATGTCGGTGGTAGGGGGAACAGGAGGAGGAGGAGGAGGGCTGGAACAGGAGAGCCGTGGCTACGAATTCGAGACCTCCCCCGGTCTTTTTTCACCCCCCCTACACCCCAGTTTCCCCGCCCTGCCTCGTAAATACGAATATGCAGGCTTCCGAAAAGCGGTGGCCGATGACCGAGCCACCTTCCTCAAAGGGGACGAGTTAATTTTTATTCATGCACCGACGATACGGCAATTTTTCGCAGTCTTAAGTGGGCTTTAAAATTTGTCCGGTCAATTTGCCCCACGGAGGACGTGCTCCTTTTTTCAAACGCGAACCATCGTCTCGAAAGGGGTGACTTTTCTCCGCTCGCGTTACCGACACACCGCCTGCGCGTTTGTATCGGTATTAATGGACTCGCGGCGTCCTTCTTCTAACGAGGACACGGCTATCTGACGAATCTTAACGAAAATGATCGACGTTCACTCTAAACGGGGGAACTTTTAGTAGATTTTTCTCGTTTCGAACCAGAGACGATGTTTTCAATTGCATTTCTTTTTCGAAAGTTCCACAGTGTATCGAAGAAGATCGATCTTTGCGAATGATTCAAAAATTGAAAGATCACGGTCGTTGAAGGGTCCTTCTTTTAACGAGGAGGTGGTATATCTGACAAATCTTAACGAAAATGATCGTTGTTCTCTCTAAACGGGGGAACTTTTAGTAGATTTTTCTCGTTTGGAACTCCAATCGTATTTCTTTTTGGAAAGTTCGTCAATGCATCAAAGACGACCGATTCTTGCGAATGATTCAAAAATTGAAAGATCACGATCGTTGAAGAGCATCATTAATCACGACTTGCATTTCACGAAAATAAAATACCTTCTTTTGCTCCTAAGTATTCCAAAAGACCTTAGACGCATACAACTCGAAGTAATAGCGAATTTAGTTCGGTGAAAGGCGAAGTAAATTACGTAAAAACTGACGCGAATAATGTAGAAATTATTCCAAGAGGATAAACTAACCTCAATTCGCGATCTTACGTTTCTCTAATGAGCGTTGGTCGTACGCAAATATTCTAATGTTCCTGGTCCCTGTTTTTCGTGATACAGTTTGGAAGAAGTCAACGACTTTTTCGAAGAGAAATTTCCAAGAACTATTGCATTGAAAATCATCGAGGCCGGTGTATCGCGCACCCCGTGAACGAAATCAGCGCCATTTTGTTCGCCAGTGTCTGTCGTGCGCGCGTGACAAATTTCATTTCGAGGCTTATCGCGCGTTAAAAGTTCGATCGGGTGGACGATCGGTGCGACGAAAATTCGCGATTCAATTTCTCCGCCATCTGAAACGAGATCGGTTGAAATTCGAACTGTAACTATTCTCCGTTGAAAAATGTGAAAAATGTTGCAAGTCGGATTTCAAATTTTCGGTAAATACGATTTCTCGTATATCCAAGTTACGCGTAGTAGCACACTAGGAGACAATGTACGTATCGATCGCGTTCGGTGAAAAATCGGCGATCGTCGTGCACGAGTATAAGCGGAATCGTTCGTCGTTGTCGAAAGGTAACGCGACCGCGTGGTAGCGATCGGGAAAACCGATTAATTTGGCGCGTACGGGGCGAGCGATCATTAGATTTCACCCCATGAAAATTGAGTTTTCCTCGTTGCCGAAGGGATAATCTTTGGTAGCCTCTGGCCCGTTGCGTACGAACAACTCTGTCGTCTATCCGGCAACACGGTCTCGAATGCGTGCGGCTATTTATTAGGCTGTCGCGTAGGTGTGCACGCGTGTGTGCTCGTGTGTGGTTGCAACGCTGCGGCGACAGTGGCGGTGGTGGTGGTGATGGTGATGGTGATGGTGGTGGTGGTGGTGGTGGTGGTGGTGGTGGTAGTGGTGTGCGCGTGCGACGGTGGCGGCGCGTAACTTCGGTTCCATTATTGAGCGATCGGGCGATCGAAAAATTCCCGCGCTTTTTCGCGCGCGACCCCCCGGGTGGGGCGAGCCGAGTTGCGATTGGCCGCGCGCCCAGTCACCCTCGCGCGCTCGCCGCGGTGGTGGGGAGGATGGACTGTACACCCTCGGCAGGTATTTGTCTAGGCTGCAGCTATTGACCAGCTATCGATATCGTGGACACTCACCGATATTATATTCGCCGTCCTTCGTTTCTACCACCCTCGCCCGCATTTCCCTCTCCCAACGGCATCACCGTAACCGCCTCGCCTCGCCTCGCCTCGCCTCACTTCGTCTTCATCGCCCCGCCTCACCTCGTCGCGTTCCCTCGCCATTTCGTTTCTCGTTTTGCCCGCTGGCAGCGCGAGTTCCGTCGAATTTCGGTTAATGAATTATACGCGTGCACGTTGCAAATTTTATCGCCGAGCGCGAATATATATATATATATAGGAACCGCGCGTACACGGTATACACGCACGGTGAATTATACAACGCGCGAGGGAAATTGTTGTAACGCGAGCGCGCGACGTAGGTGATCGTAGGTGAGAGTAGGTGAGCGTAGGTGAGTATAGGGGAGTCGAGTGGAGAGCAGGGGAGGGGGTCGGTGGCGCGCGAATTCGCGGCGGTAAATTCCCGCGGTTTTTTGAGTTCGGTCGGCCAATCGCGGCGCGGGCGGCGAGATCTCGCACCGAAACGAGAAATCAATATGGTATGCAAATGCTCCGCGGAAGCGGTATCATCGTTTGGGAAAACAACCACCGCCACGGGGAATTCGGAAGGAATTTCGGCCGCGAGCCCGTCGATTTTTCAACCGAGACGCAGACACCGGGTATGCCGAGCTCGCGATCGAAAACGTGGGATTTTCCGGTAAAGGGGTGAAATTTCGAATCGAGACACGAGGTGGACTCGGTGGGTGGTTGGGTGGTTGGGTGGCGGTGGCCCGTTGCGCGCCGTTTAAAACGTTTCATCGATAAAGACACGGAAGCACCGAAACGTACGCGATGGATGCGCGTACGCCGAGGTTAGGCCAAAGTACCAGCCCGCTACGTAGCTGAACGGGAGCCCAGTACGCGGGAAGGGTGATTATTAATGTAAGGGGTGGCCGAGCAGGAGTTACTCGCTCGTTGCTAGTCGTCGAAAAGAACGAAGGGGTGAAACGAGCGCGGCGAAATCAATGTCGGCCCCCTTTTTTTCTTTTTTCTGTTTTTTTTTTCTCTTTTTCTTTCCCTTTACCCCGTCCCTTTTCGTTTTTCGTGCTCGAGGTCCGCGGAGCTAACTCGATTCGACTCCTCGGGCGATGATTTCAAAGGAATGTTTTCTTAAGGATCCGTGCGTTATCCTCCGCGATGCGGATAGCAGCCCGTTTCGATTAAATAGCTCGCATACCGACGAGGTTTGCTTCTTTTATTTCTCTTTCTCTTTTTTTCTTTCTCCTCTCTTCTTTTTCTTTTTTTTTTTTTTTTTTTTTGCTATCTCTCGTCCGGAAGCGGATCTCCGGACGAACGAGACTCCTCCAAGGGTCCCGGTCATACGCGGCGCTGACCGTACGGTTCTCGAGACTAATACCTTCCGATTGACTACGCTCATCCCTTAATGAAATTCTTTCTACCCGGCGCGACCCGCTCGCTGGTCCCGGGCCGGCTTTGCCGTCGAATTTTCTCATTATTACCGATCCCCCGTCCCCGTTCACCGTCTCCCGTTGCTATTCTTAGTCGTCGAACGGCCGCCTCGATGAATTCGATCGTTCGGCCCGCGTAAATCGAACTCGTTCGCGCGCATACCGAGCGACAACGTGCTCAGTCAACGGTGTCTTGGAAACCACGGTTCTAGCGAGCCGCATTGAGCAATCCCGCGGCGTGCTGCATTAAAATTAGCCACAATCGGAACGCACGATCGCTCGCGCAGATTATAATAGTATATTAATTTATTGATTATCGACTGGCCGCGATGCAATGCGGTATTCATAGAATTTACTATCAGTCCCGGGGACACTGAATGCATGCATTAATCTCGGACCGATTTCCTCGCGGACGAAGATCGATCGACGATTTTACGCTACGATCTTTCGACCGACGAGTTCTCGCCGCCTGTGAAAAGGGAACGTCCTAACGAGCCCAGACACCGACTATTTTTCTTACAACGTTTACAGACACTTTCCAGCGACAACGAGCGTTACTCTTTCCTCCTACGTCTTTCGATTTTTGTAATTTATTTATTTATTTATTTATTTATTTATTTATTTCGCGAACGGTATTACAGTGAAATCGACGCAAATATTTTCGGTTCAGGTTTTATCGAGATACGGAGCATTTTTCTAAACGGTTTTCGTATTTTTACGAGCCACTGCGATTTTTTCTATAGTTTTTCCAATTTTCGAAACACTCGACGATCTTTCGGTCGGTTGTCAGACTTTTTCTACACGGTTTTCAGAATTTAAAGACACTCGCCGACTTTCTATTAGATTTGAAAATCTCTTTGCGATTTTTTCTATTTGTTTTTTTTTAGATTTTTAAAAAACTGGACGATTTTTGTTCACTTATCGCATGTTCGCTGGATTCAATTTTTTGTACGCGGTTTTTGGATTTTAAAGACACTTGGCGACCTTCTATTAGATTTTCAAATTTCTGTGCAATTTTTCCTATTCGTTTTTTCAGATTTTTGAAAAACTGAACGATTTTGAGTTCACTTATCGGATTCAATTTTTTGTACGCGGTTTTTAGACTTTAAAGACACTTGGCGACTTTCTAGTCGGTTTGCAAATTTCTTTGCAATTTTCCCTATTCGTTTTGTCAAATTCTTGAGACTCGACAATTTTTCGTTCACTTACCCAATTTCGTCTAACTTAAATTTTTTATACATGCCTTCCAAACTTCAAAAAATACTTCAAATTTTATTACAATTTTCCCTATTCGTTCGATCGGATTCTTGAGAAACTCGACGATTTTTCGTTCACTCATCGAATTTCGACTGGATTTAATTTTCTGTACGCGATTTTCAAACTTTAAAAAGACTTGAGACACTCTATTAAATTTTCAAATTTCTTTGCAATTTTTCCTATTCGTTTTGTCAAATTTTTCAGAGACTCGACAATTTTTCCTTCACTTATCGAATATCGGCTGAAACTTGTGACTTTCTATTAAATCTTCAAATTTCTTTGCAATTCTTCCTACTCGTTTTGTCAAATTTTTCAGAGACTCGACAATTTTTCCTTCACTTATCGAATATCGGCTGAAACTTGTGACTTTCTATTAAATCTTCAAATTTCTTTGCAATTCTTCCTACTCGTTTTGTCAAATTTTTCAGAAACTCGACAATTTTTCCATCACATACCCAATTTCGTCTAAATTCAATTTTTTATACACACCTTCCAGACTTCAAAAATACTTCAAATTTCATTACAATTTTCCCTATTCGTTCGATCAGATTCTTGAGAAACTCGACAATTTTTAATTCACTTATCCAATTTCGTCTAGCTTCAATCCTTTATACGCGCCTGTCAAACTTCAAAAAATACTTCAAATTTCATTACAATTTTCCCAATTCGTTCGATCAGATTCTTGAGAAACTCGACAATTTTTCCTCCACTTATCCAATTTCGTCAAACTGAAATTTTTACCCGCGCCTTCCATACACCAAAAATACTTCAAATTTCATTATTTCATTATTATTAAATTTCAGATTGGACAATTTTTCGTTCACTAATCCAACTTCGTCAAACTGAAATTTTTACCCGCGCCTTCCATACACCAAAAATACTTCAAATTTCATTATTTCATCATTATTAAATTTCAGATTGGACAATTTTTCGTTCACTAATCGAACTTCGTCAAACTTCAATTTTTACCCGCGCCTTCCATACACCAAAAATACTTCAAATTTCATTATTTCATTATTATTAAATTTCAGATTGGACAATTTTTCGTTCACTAATCCAACTTCGTCAAACTTCAATTTTTACCCGCGCCTTCCATACACCAAAAATATAATACTTCAAATTTCATTATTTCATCATTATTAAATTTCAGATTGGACAATTTTTCGTTCACTAATCCAACTTCGTCAAACTTCAATTTTTACCCGCGCCTTCCATACACCAAAAATATAATACTTCAAATTTCATTATTTCATCATTATTAAATTTCAGATTGGACAATTTTTCGTTCACTAATCCAACTTCGTCAAACTGAAATTTTTACCCGCGCCTTCCATACACCAAAAATATAATACTTCAAATTTCATTATTTCATCATTATTAAATTTCAGATTGGACAATTTTTCGTTCACTAATCCAACTTCGTCAAACTTCAATTTTTACCCGCGCCTTCCATACACCAAAAATATAATACTTCAAATTTCATTATTTCATCATTATTAAATTTCAGATTGGACAATTTTTCGTTCACTAATCCAACTTCGTCAAACTTCAATTTTTACCCGCGCCTTCCATACACCAAAGATACTTCAAATTTCCTTTCCCTACTCCTTCCACCAAATCTCGTCCGGACCGTAGATCCGAAATAGTACGCGGTACTAGCATTGGGCGGGATTCGATGTCGGCTAATTCCCGTTGAAAAATCCCGGCGTTCCTCGGGGCAAGGATCTCAGCCGGTCCAAGCAAGCTGGATTTCGCTAAGGCGTATCGGTACGGAGTAGGTGGACGACGATGGATACTCACCCGTATGCAGGCGGGTATGTTGTTGTACATGGCTGAGCTGCTTGAACCTGCGGTCGCAATAGCTGCATTTGTACGGTTTCTCGCCGGTGTGGACCCTGATGTGCTGTACGAGCTGGTGGTTGCTGGAGAATGACTTGAGGCATTGCTGGCACTGGTGCGGCTTTACCTCGTTGCCGGCGATCATGCCACCCGGACCGACGCCGATCGGACCAAGAGCCGCCAGTCCGCCCGGCACGCCGCCGCCGGGTCGAACCGCCAGTGCACTCGCCGCGCCCAGCTCCCTCGCGTGCATCTGCATCGCGCTCTTGTGCATGAAGATCTGCGAGAAGAACTGCCGGGGTTAGTTGGTACGCTGCACTTTTTCTCGAGCAACGGAGGATGGCAAATCGACGGAGGACCCGACCGCCTTCCGACCCTCGTCGATCGCCATCGTCTCCTGGACTTCCAGGGGCTCGCTCGACGCGAGCTGCCTTTGCCCTTTTTTTCTTTAACCCTTCTTTATTTTATTTTATTTTTTTTTTTTTTTTCGTTTAATGATTGTAACCCACCGGCTCGAATTTACCAGTGTTCGGATTCATCGAAGACTCGAGACGTTTGGATTTGTAGGAATATACATTAGAAGATTTGGAGGAAGCTTTCGGAGCAGGGACGACTATGGGTTTTCTAGACGCGTAAATGGTGAATTATTTAATTGAAATTTTTATTGATTTGAATTTTTTAAATTTCTTTCTTTTTGGAAGCACGTTACGTGGATTGTGATTCTTTAGATGAATCGGAAGTTTACTCTACTTTTTGTAGAGTTTGTCAAATAATTTATGTATCGAAGAGACAGGAGCTAGTTGGAATACGAATAGAATTTTAATATATTACTTTACGGTGAAAAATTGGTAAAGTAATTTTCAAATTGCAGAGACAGGCACAGAGAGGGAGTCGGTACGTGGACAAAATTTGGTCTTTTTCTTTTACAAAGCTCGCGAAATAATTTACAAATCGGAGTGACTACAAAGCGAGTTGAAACGTGAAAAAAAAAAAAAAAAGAAAAATTCAAACCCGCGATACAGGAACGGGTACACAATGCTTGGAAAGCGTTCAACGCGGGATTCGTGAAATGGATCGAGTCGGGACTGGTAAAGCGGGTCGATCGAAACGAAATTCGAATTCGAGTCGTTGTCGAAGGCTTTATTTATTTTCTCCTCGCAGGGCACAGGCAGTCGCCTCGACCTCGCCCGTTTTGTTGCGCGCGGACGGTTCGAGTCGATCCTCGCGATTTTTTCGCGCGATTCTGGGACGAGGAGAATCGAAAAATGAGGACACGTAGCGATAGTGTTCGTCCCTTTGGTCGTTCGTAGACTGAGCTCGAAACGTGGACAAAATTTCGGCTCGTGTTCAAGCTTCGTAAAGCAACGTACGAATCGGAAAAAAAATGGTACTGAGCGAGTTGAAACGTGGCGAAAGTTTCAACGTATACTTTCGCGAACTTGGTAATATAAGTTCGGGCGCGGAGAAAATTTAAATTTGTCCTTTTACGAGATGAAGCTTGTTAAGTAATTTTCAAATAGGAAGAACCGGTACAGAGCGAGTTAAAACGTAGACAAAATTTCGACTTGTTTCTTCGTAAAGCTGGTAAAATAATTTCCAAATCGGAGAAATCGGTACGGAACAAATTGGGGCGGTGAGAAAATTTCAATTAGTTCTTTTGCGAGAAGAAGCTTCTAAATTGTTTCACAAATTGAAAATACTGGTACGGAGCGTGTCGAACAATAGTCAAAATTTGGACTGGTTTCTTTTCAAAACTGGTAAAATAATTTCCAAACTGGAGAAATCGGTACGGAACAAATTGGGACGCGGAGAAAATTTTAATTATTCCTTTTGCGAGAAGAAACTTCTAAATTGTTTCACAAATGGAAAATACTGGTAGAGAGCGAGTCGAACAACAGTCAAAATTTGGACTGGTTTCTTTTCAAAACTGGTAAAATAATTTCCAAATCGGAGGAATCGGTTACGGAGAAAATTTCAATTAGTTCTTTTGCGAGAAGAAGCTTCTAAATTTTTTTAGGAAAATATTGGTACAGAGCGGGTCGAACAATAGTCAAAATTTGAACTGGTTTCTTTTCAAAACTAGTAAAATAATTTCCAAATCGGAGAAATCGGTTACGGAGAAAATTTCAATTAGTTCTTTTGCGAGAAGAAGCTTCTAAATTTTTTCAGAAAAATACTGGTACAGAGCGAGTCGAACAATAGTAAAAATTTGGACTAATTTCTTTTCAAAGCTAGTAAAATAATTTCCAAATCGGAGAAATCTCTTTTGCGAGAAGCTTCTAAATTTTTTCAGAAAATTACTGGTACAGAGCGAGTCGAACAATAGTAAAAATTTGACTTGGTTGCTTTTCAAAGCTAGTAAAATAATTTCCAAATCGGAGAAATCAGTTACGGAGAAAATTTCAATTAGTTCTTTTGCGCGAAGAAGCTTCTAAATTTTGTCAGAAAAATACTGGTACAGAGCGAGTCGAACAATAGTAAAAATTTGAACTCGTTCCGTTTCAAAAGTGCTAAAATAATTTCCAAATCGTCGAAATCGTTGCGGCGCGTTGTTCGGTGGTAGTCCGTGACTCGACGATCGCGAGTCGAGTCGAAAAAATCCTTATTCGCTTATGAAAAGGAGCCGGTATCCTCGTGACCGGTACGTGTATCCCATTTCGGGTTCCATGTCGTTGAAGGACTCTGAAACGCTGGTGAAACGGTTGCGGGTTCGTTCTCGGTGAACTGGTATAGGAAGCGCGTAACAGCTGTCCGCGAAGCGGGGTTCAACGACCGGTCGGTGGTGGTTTTCGAAAGCGAACCGATCCGATCGATGTTTTTCGAGTACGCGTAAGTAGGCGCGTGGTGCACACGATGAACGAGGTCTCCGGTCTCTCGCGCTCGCACGAGTCGCGTTCCTCGACGCGATGAGGAGGAACGCGAAACTGCTGTCGGGGCCGTGTACGAGCGGGTGGAACGACGAGGAACGCTCGATTTCGGGTTCTCGTCGAGGGAACAGGTGTTGCTCCCGTCGCTGCGCGGGTGTAGCCGAAAGAACGAAAGGGTTAACGTTGAAACGAGCGTGTACGGTGCATAGCGAGAGCTCGCGGCGGAGAAAGAGAGAAAGGGATTCGGCAGCGGGCTAACGGTAGAGGCAACTTGGTCGGAATTAAAGAAGGGAGAGAGGCCAGTGTTCCAGAACGGACGCGGGGGAACGAACCAACGAACCAACGAACGAACGAACGAACGGAACGACGGGGGCGGAGCGAGCCGAAGCTACGGATTTTATTAAAATATGTTAAAACTGTAATTAAAATCGAAAAATCTCGCGAGAAGTTTTAAGAATCTTAGACTGCCCGGGCACCCTTCCCGCGAGCACGACGGAGACGCTCGACGACGACGACGACGACGACGTGAATCGGTGGACGCACGGCGACGGGACGCCCGAGAGCGAAAGAGAGAAAGACGGAACGCCGTCGCGGAGCCACACCGAGAGAATTGAAATTGTCCCCGAGGGTTCTCAAGTTTCCGCGACTTTCAACCCTTTCCTTCCGGACGTTCCCTGGATATTCGAAGGGCGACCTTCGACACTGGGCATCCCTGATTCTTAATCCCCGTGAGAGTGGGAGAGCCTGCGGACTCGATTCCTCGTTTTTTCGACCCGCGCCCGTTTCTTTGCTACCGAGACGAATCAATCCCCAGTCCCCGGCGAGTTTCTCGTTCGATGAACATCAACGTCGATCGTTGTTCTCTACGTTGTTTCTCACCAGCCTGGTCACCCCGCGTCTCCGCGTTTTCTTCCACGATTAACGCGATTCGAGGACACCAAGGGTTCGTCAGAGGGAGGATAAACGGTCGGAGAAGTCTGTTCGGGAATTTTTAACGACCGTCTCGAGTGGAGCTCGAGATTTTTCTCGAAAACGACGACCGATTCGTAGGTTGAAGGAGAGCTCGCGAGCCGCGAATTTCCCACCGAATGCTAATTGAGTCTCGCGAAGGCTCCCTCGGCTTTTTCTCGAACTCGAAGACCATACGTCCATTAATCAAATTTTTATCTCCCGGCAGACGGAAAATTGCGTTCCGTCGCCCGCTCGTGGCGATGGCGGCGCTCGGAATCTTTTTTTCTGATTTATCGTCGTCGTCCTCGTGGTCCTGGCGGAAAAAACGCGAGAGGAAGCGAGAGAAACGAGCGCGTCTACCGCGAGAAACCAACGGAGACGAACGACGGAAAGAGTTGCTTGCCCGCGGGCCGCCGCGTCGGCTTAATGTCCTTAATAATGGAAAAATATATCAAGCGACACCCAGTGTATTTCCTAAGAAACATCCCTCATCCCTGCTTTCACCCTTTTGCTACCGTGCTTCGTTCGAGGCTTCGAGTTCCAACGCGTTACGGTTTCTTCGATGGACTTCGTCTATGGCGATCGCTCACGGGGAGATCGGTTTCGCGAACGGAACAATAATCGAACGAGAATCGTGGAACAATTACGGGGGAATTCACGGATAAATTCTTCTCGATTATTCGGGTCTAACCCATGTTTAACGTCCGTGAGATTTAAGGGGAGAAACAACTTGAGAAGAGGGACAACCTGAGAAGAGGGACAACTTGAGAAGAGGGATAAACTGAGAAGAGGGACAAGCTGAGAAGAAGGCCAACCTGAGAAGAGGGACAACCTGAGAAGGGGGATAACCTGAGAAGAGTGACAACTTGAGAAGAGTGACAACCTGAGAAGAGGGACAACCTGAGAAGAGTGACAACCTGAGAAGAACGACAACCTGAGAAGAGTGACAACCTGAGAAGAGGGACAACCTGAGAAGAACGATAACTTGAGAAGAGCGACAACCTGAGAAGAGTGACAACCTGAGAAGAGGGACAACCTGAGAAGAACGATAACTTGAGAAGAGCGACAACCTGAGAACAGCAACAACCTGAGAAGAGTGACAACCTGAGAAAAGTGACAACCTGATAAAAGTGATAACCTGAGAAGAGTGACAACTTGAGAAGAGCGACAACTTGAGAAGAACGACAACTTGAGAAGAGTGACAATCTGAGAAGAGTGACAACCTGAGAAGAACGACAACCTGAGAAGAGAGATTCTAGGAGGGACTCTCGAAACAAATCCAACGTAGACCCAATACGGACCCAAATTTCACGTCTAACGTGTCGATTGTAAGATTTCTGCAAGTTTCACTCGAGAACGAAGAAAATATTGCGACCGTGGATGCTACTTACAGGTAGAGGGACCTCGCGATACTTAAAATACCGGGGCTCGACGTTTTCCGTAGGAATTGAGCTTCGGGGTATAAACTTAATTACAACGGAATGGAAGAAGTTCGAGTGTATCTCCAAGGATACTAACTGGTCGAAACGCGGACTCGTTTCGGCCGTATTACGCATCGTCGTTCGTTTAAGAAGTAACCGTCAAACTGAATGCACTCTGAACTGTGCAATTCCGAGGTAGTAAGAGTAACGGAGCAGCGTTTATCAGAATTTGAAGTTTACAAATTTTTCAAGGCGTCTCTTTTTAAGTTTACTCTTTTCAATGTTCTAAGCTTTCTTCGTACTCGTCGAGTGCTAGATTCGGGCTAGATATACGTCTTATTGTAAATATTGGGGAATTTTTGCCTCTACTGTCCTGGGATTTCTTTGTTCTCGTAGTTCTCTACGTCTTGCTACATCCTGTCTATGTCTCTGGGTCTTGGGTTCGATCTATGTATGTCGAGTGTACGTTGCATCTACGTTAGGTCTGTTTCGTCCGTTTTGGGCTACGTTAGGTTCCATATTACCTATGTTTCCATATTATATTGGGTCCATATTACGTCTAGGCTAGATTCTTTAGGATCTGTGTTAGGTATATGTTAAGTCTGTGTTTTCTGGGATCTATGTACATCCATGATAGGTCCTTTCTAGGTCCATGTTTATCCCATATCGTAAATATAGAAAACCATTTGTATAAGCACCACTGATTATTTACTGCCATCCCCTGTCTTAAAATTTCTTTGTCAAAGAATCTACTCTTGGGTCGAAGCTAGGTGCATGTACGCCCGATATTGTCAAAATCGAAAGTAATTTTTTGTTTGAAAACACCGTTTACTTTCCCTCCTGACTTTTCTTCAGAGTCCATAGCGAGACGAGAGCTATCTTAAAGATATCATAAGAAAGCATCGTTGTATCGATGTATCGATACTGAAAAACACAAGTAGAACACGTACGATATTGTCAATATCTAAAGTCATTTTCTGAAAACATCGTTGACTTTCCCCCTTAACTTTTCTTCAGAGTCCACAGTGAGAGGACAACTATCCTAAAGGTATCGTAAGAAAGCATGGTTGCATTCCGAAAAACCCAAGTCGAAGGTACTCCGTTCGTCGAAAGAGCTCGCGAACCTAAACGCGGAGGAGGATTCGCGTACGATCGCAATTCGAGTCGGGTTTTCGCGCGTAATCGAACAGGCTCGGGGATAAGTTGGCCCCGTTTTACGAAAGGGATCCTTCGGATCCGAGCGACGCAACCCTTTGTCTCTCCCTCGGCGCAGTAAATTACGGCGGAATAACATTGGTCACTGGAAGTAGGCTACTTTATACACTTGGAACACAAAGCAAAGGTCTCACCTGCTGACCATATGCCTTTTCTCCGTGCCACACATACGTAGGTAACGTGTTCCGTCCACCCACGCACGCCGGCCATCTAGCACTTCGCATGTGCTATTAACTCGAAGGTATGTGTGCCTCTCTGTACACACGCTCGGCGCAGGCCTCCCGTGCGCGTGTGTGCGCGCGTGTCTGCGCGGAGACAACGTCCAATCTAACCTACCTAGCGTTGCCTGACTCATTCTCCTACCTACCCACCTATCCGTCTAAACTGCGCCCGCGAGTAGTGCCGTAACATCGAGGAAAAGGTGGACCCTCTCTCTCTTACTCTCTCTCTCTCTATCTCTCTCTTCCTTTCTCTGTCTGTAATCGTCGGCTTTAATACGTCCGAATCGCGGCACCGTGATCCGCTTCCTGTTACGGGGCCCAAGACCGGTCTTTTTCGGTTACCTCGACCAGGGTATTCGCGAAAACGATGCTCGTCGACCTTGACTTCGAGACGACACATCTCGAGCCGTAGGAACCGAATCACGAATTTCCGCGTTAACGAGAATACCGTGTACTCCGCTTTCGCCATTTGCAACTCGACGTATTTGCAACTCGGGCAACTCGCAACTCGAAAGACTCGTAACTCGCGAAACTTGCAACTCGAAAGACTCGTAACTCGAGAAGCTTGCAACTCGTAAGACTTGCAACTCGTAAGACTTGCAAGTGGAAAAGTTGTGGGTGAAATTATTCCCCCACTAGGAAAACTTGCAACTCGAGAAATTTTCAACTCGAAAGACTTGTAACTCGAGAAACTTGCAACTCGAAAGACTTGCAATTGGAAAAGTTGTGGGTGAAATTATTCCCCCACTAGGGAAACTTGCAACTCGAGAAATTTTCAACTCGAAAGACTTGTAACTCGAGAAACTTGCAACTCGAAAGACTTGCAATTGGAAAAGTTGTGGGTGAAATTATTCCCCCACTCGGGAAACTTGCAACTCGAGAAACTTGCAACTCGAGAAACTTGCAACTCGAGAAACTTGCAACTCGAAAGACTTGCAACTCGAGAAATTTGCAACTCGAAAGACTTGTAACTCGTAAAATTTGCAGCTCGAGAAACTTGCAACTCGGAAAACTTGCAACTCGGGAAACTTGCAACTCGTGCAACTTGCAACTGGAAAAGTTGCGTGTGAAATCGTTCCCCGGTTCCGGGAAACGTTGGAACGAAACGGTCCAGGAATGATCAACTAGCCAACGAAAGAAAATTTCCCAAATGGGAAACGCGTGGATACGTTAACGGTAGTCGGTGTCAAAATAGCACGTTCGAAACTCGGCTCCGGCTCCGGTGTAATAATCGTCGATCCTCGTCTCGCCGGCGGTGTCTATACACGCGATTGTACACCAAAGTCCGTGGTGGGAAACGAACCTGCGCTACAGGCAGTTAAAGTCATCGTCGTAGGTTTCCCTTATGATATTAATCACGCGTACGCCTTGCCGTGTAGCCACGGAGTAACAATCTCTAATCCTCGATCAAACGGGGCTCGATTAGCCCAATAAGAGGGCAACGACAAACGGCTTTACATACTTGGCCTCGGTCGCTTTCTACTCGGTCTGTACTACGGAGCTCTGTAGTTCCCTTAAACGACGTCGAAGCTTCTAATCCCGCGGACGAGATCGAGCTAGAGGCGAGCGTCGCCAATTCGTCTTGGTTTTCAGATAAAAGGGTCAGAGGTCCCGTTGGATCGTCTCAAAGTTCCTCTCGGTGCGTCTCGATCGGTCGTGCGTTCGAGCGTATTCGCGCGGATGTTTTCTCCTTCGATTTGCGGCTGGGACCGTGACCTTGGATCGTTCTTTTTCCACGGAACGTTTCGAAATGTCCGTTTTCGCGCGCGTACCGTTATCGTTCGGGCACTCGTTAACCCTCCGGCCGTTCGAGCCGCGCCACGGAGTTATTATTTCCGTGTACGGTGGTCGCGGGCCCTATCGAGCGAGTCGCATTCGCGCTCGCTCGCGCGTTTCCGAAGCCTCGTAACCGCGACCTCTGCCTACGCGCTTTCCCTTCTCGCGGCGTCCGGCGATCTTCTAGGTCGAGCAAAAAGAAGTCCGCTCGAAACGAGCTCTCCCAGTCGTAGTCCCGTCGACGCGGAACGGGATCCGCGGAGGACGAATCATCAACGGGGAACGCGTTGTAGACGGTTTCGGTACCGAATGGTTGATCGGTGGTAGCGTAGACCCCGATAGGAGGGTCGCGAGTTAGGAAAGATCGCGTCTACGACGCGGTGAAGACGAGCGGCTCGAACCGGGCTGGGGAATATCGTCGATAATTACCTCGTGCGGCAAGTGGTGATGAGGATGCTGATACGGCGGCGGTACGTACGGCGGGTGGCTCGGATGGTTGTGGGGGTGAGGTCGGGGATGGTTTTGATGCTGGGCTTGCGGCGGGAGCGGTTGGGGCGCAGGAGGCGGTGTCCAAGGCCCGTGGTTCGGCCCGTGGGTTTCATTGGTGCCATACATCTTCAGGGAAGAATCCCGAGCACGCGACCTGAAGAGTCCCTCCCGCCCTCCACGCACGGTGATACGAAAGTCTCTGATACCGACATGGCTACCCTTGTTCCAAGCCGCGCCGGGGACGCGCTCGACACCGCAGCTCCGTTCCTCCCTCGGATATCGTCCGCATCGTTTATACGTTTACGCGGTTCCTCCTCTTCGTGTCTAACGTTCACTCGCACGCTCGGGCTCCCTCTTTGCGCAACGAAACCGGTGAACACCGGGAACACCGTACGTCGTACGTCGCGTGAGAACGGGACACTCTTCTGGCGGGCACATCTGCGCGCGCGAGGGCGTAGATTCTTCTTTTGTCCGGGGACCGTGAGCGGGTATCCTGCCGTGTGAGAACGGTAACGTTCCACTTTCGCGTGCTCACATTTTCAGCCGCCACGGGCAACGCGGCGACGCGGTACGCCCGCGATTTCAACGGGAACGCGAACCGTACGACAACCCTGGCCGATCCCGCACGCTCGCCGTTATTTTACGCGACACTCGGGGAACAACGAGTCCTCGATCTCTCGTGGACGATCGCGAGCAGAAACCCCTCCCCCCCGACGCGGTACTTTTCAAACGAACACACCCGTTGAGAACTAGAATTCCTCGATAGATCCGAACGCACTCTGGTTTTCCGCGGCTTTTGGATCACTGCGCGCCACGATGCTTCTTCTCTCTCTCTCTCTCTTTCTTTCTTTCTCTCTGCGTGTCCCCCTCTTTCTCTCTCTCTCTCTCTCTCTCGCTCTCTCTCTCGCTCTCGCTCTCTCTCAGATACACGCACGCACACACTCTCGCTCGAGATCGAAAGCCACCGGGCGCGGAAGATCGTGGACGACGAGGAGGGGTCGTCGCGCGGGAAGTCCACCGATCCGACTATCACTGTTCCGAGTGCGCGTAAATTTCCCGCGACATTCTTTTTTTTTTTTCGCAAAATACTCCACGGGGGTAGCTGGCGCGTCCGTGATCAGAAAAGCCGCGGACGCAGCGCTGTGCGCCAGCGTGTGGCGTCTCTCGCGAACTAAGCCGTACGTAGGGGGGGACAGCGCGATTTCTTGGTCTCCGGGCGCTGTGCGTGCGCTAAACGGGGGAAGAAAAAAAGGTGGAAAGGCGCTGATAACGCGCCGCGACGAAAAATCGCCGGCTACTCGAAGAGATATCGATTGAAATAACACGATTCCGGGGAACGCGAGCCAATCGGCACCGCTGACACGGCGGAAGGGGCCAATCGTGCACGGTTCTGTCTCTCTTTCGCAACCTCCCTCGCTCTATCCCCTACTTCTTCTCGTCGTACGCGTCCTCCGCCGGTTCCCCCTTTCTCTCCTTCTCCTACGACGTGTGTGTCTCTGTGTGTTCCTCCACTACTCCTCATCGCGCTACCGCCACCGCCGCAACGTTCGTTGCTGTTGCTTCTCTTCCTCCACCCTCGCCGCGCGGACTCGCCGTAGAAAGAGAGACCGCTATCGTTCTAGTAGCGTTTAGACGCTCCAGGAAGTATACAACGATCCGGACGGTCATCCTCGACCTCGTACGCGGATTTTTCCATCGTCGTCGACTGATTTTTACATCATCGTCCACTTTTACGCGATTACTTTCGGCACCGCCGACGCGTCTCACGGTTTTTTCATACGCCACCGGTGGATCCGATCTTTTCACCCAACGACAGGTTTAAGCGGGTTAAGCTTCGCGCGAGGGCGAACTCGTTTCTCCTCGTCCCTAAACGCGACACCGGCCACGACGAAACTCGTCCAAGCTACCGGAGCCATCGCGATCGGAAGTCCAACCGCGCCTACGCGGGACCGATACACCGACCGGGATCCGACAAACGTCCATCGACACTTTTTTACGGGGATTTTTTCCGACTATTCGTCTCTCGACGAACCTACGCCCTCCACGGGCTTCGATCGGGTAAAGTTTTCAAAGATTCGCGACAAGAATTCACGAAAGTTTCGACTTTTGCCAGTGGTTCGTTTCTCGACGAGCCTACGACAATGGTGCATAGTCGCGGTTACTGAAAATTTGAAACGAGAATTTCACGAGAATTTCGACTTTTCACAGCGGTTTCTTTCTCAGAAACGGGGGTAAACGTTCTGCACGTGTATTTACACGGGACTTGAACTTTTGCGATAGGTTCGTTGAGAAACGAACCTACGCCAATGTCAAATTGTACACAGTCGCGGTTACTGAAACTCGAATCGAGAATTTAACGAGAATTTTTAATTTTGAGATCGATTCGCTTCTCGACGAACCTACGCCAATGTACAATTATACACAGTCGTGGTTATTAAGAAATTCGGATCGAAAATTTAAAGAGAATTTTGATTCTTTCGATCGATTCGCTTCTCGACGAACCTACGCCAATGTCAAATTATACACAGTTGTGGTTATTAAGAAATTGGGACCGAAAATTTAACGAGAATTGAAATTTTTGCGATCGAATCGCTTCTCGACGAATCTACGCCAATGCCAATTATACACAGTTGTGATTATTAAGAGATTCGGATCGAGAATTAAAGGAGAATTTTTATTTTTGCGATCGTTTCGCTTCTCGACGAACCTACGCCAATGTCAAATTATACACAGTTGTGGTTATTAAGAAATTAGGATTGGAAATTTAAAGAGAATTGAAATTTTTGCGATCGATTCGCTTCTCGACGAATCTACGCCAATGTCTCGTTATGCACAAACTGGTTAGTAAAAATTCTAAACGAGGAATTATTCGGGTTAACGTATCCAGATTCGATCGAACGAGAAGTAAGATACACGGGACTTTGCGATGTCCTCGAATTCTCGCTGAGCCAATATTGTCAGCAATTTAGGGTATTCGTCGGAGACGAAGAATCTTTAGATGCCTTTGGCGATCCCCGAATGGATCTCTAATCGCGCGCAGGTGGAACCCACGAAAAATACGATTCGAACGCTTTCTCGACGTTTCGTAATTCTGTCGGTAGACTACGATTGGACAAACTCGCCAAAAATATCGGGCCGGGATTCACTGAGGACAAAGTATTCGATTTTCAGGCAGACAAAAGTATCTGGCTTTCGCCGAACAGGATCGGTTAACTTTCGCGAGCTCGTGTCTCTGTGTACACCGAACGAATCTCCAATTACGCTAGTCGTTGAAAATTCTGATAGAGAATTTATAGACGACAAAGTATCCAGTTTTCGTCGATCGATAAGTCGAATTCGTGGGACTCTTCGGTGTGCTAAAATTACGGAGTCTGGTATTGCCAAAAATTGTGGACAAATATTCTAGGAGCTCCACTACCGAGTCGAGTAGCTTCGTTTTACGTAATTTTTGAATTTTCTACGTAATTTTTCGGAGACTTCTACTCGTTGTAAATATTGGAGGGGAATCGTGATTCGGTCGAACCACTCGAAGTTCATTATTACTCGCTTGTTTCGATAACGATACTCTACTCTAGATTCTATCTGAGAAAAATTATTCACTCTTCAGTGAAACTTCCGGTACTCCAAAATTGTAATCCGTTGTAAAAATCGCAATTATCGAGGCAATAGAATTTCGTCTGCTCTAAACGACTCGAAATAAGTTTCTACTCACTCGTTTTGTTGACAATATTCTACTCTAGATTCTACTAGAGAAACATTATTCACTTTTCAGCGAACCTTTTACTTCGAAATTGTAATATGCGTCTGCTTCAAACGACTCTAAACAAGTTTCTACTTGCTCGTTTAGTTTACAATATTCTACTCTAGACACTACTCGAGAAACACTATTCATTTTTCGGTGAACCTTCCGGTACTCCAAAATTGTAATCCGTTGTAAAAATCGTAATCATCGAGTAATAATGGAACTGCGTCTGCTCTAAAAGACTCGAAGTAAGTTTCTACTCGCTCGTTTAGTTCACAATATTCTACTCTAGACTCTATCCGAGGAAAATTATTCACTATTCAGCTGTTACTTTTCCGTTATTTTTCGTTACTCCAAAATTGTAATCCTCGTCTGCTTCAAACGACTCAAAATAACTTTCTACTCACTAATTTACTTCACAATATCCTACTCTAGACTCTCCCCTACAAAAATGATTCACTTTTCAGCCGTTACCTTTCCCTTACTTTTCGTTACTCCAAAATAGTAATCCACCTCTGCTTCAAACAACTCTCAATAACTCTCTACTCACTAATTTACTTCACAATATCCTACTCTAGACTCTCCCCTACAAAAATGATTCACTATTCAGCCGTTACCTTTCCCTTACTTTTCGTTACTCCAAAATAGTAATCCACCTCTGCTTCAAACAACTCTCAATAACTCTCTACTCACTAATTTACTTCACAATATCCTACCCTAGACTTTCCCCGCAAAAAATCATTCACCTTTCATCGAACCAATCCTCACTCAAAAATGTCAAACAATCCGTCATAAATACAAGAAGAATCGCGATGGTGGAATCGCGTCTCCGCGGAACGACTCCAAGTAGGTTCCCACGCGGCCCGTTCCCCAGGGTCCCGACTAATTCGATAATTGGACCTACGAGACCGTGCGAATTACTCGTTCGCGCGATTCCTGGCATTTTTCCAGCCGGTGGTCGTCGTGTTTGACGATCGGCTGGTGAAAAATTCCGCGAAGACGACCGTTTCCGCGGATCTCTCTACAACGAGCGTTGCGTAATGCCGCGCAGCGAACGAAAATAAGCTCCCGATCGAAAAACTCGCGCGCACGCTGCACCTAGGGGGAACCAGGGGGTGGGGGGGACGCCTCGAGCAGCCGGCTTCTTCGTAACGGATCGCCATCTTTCTTCCCTGGCTTGTACAAATTATTTTGGGCGTGGAGCGCGGCCGAAGGTTAGTGCCATAGTCGAGCGCGCGCTAAAACTGTGTCCGGCTAGAGGCAGAGAGAGGAAAAAATAGGGCGGGGTCTCTTTGTGAAGCAGACTTTGCCTATCCATCATGGCCGCTTTATCAACGACGTCACGATAAGACGTTCGCGCGCAGGCACGCGCGTATCGCTCGCAAGACTCGAACGGGAACGGAAGATCGGGAACCGGGGCTTTTTCTCGGTTTCCACCTGCCTCGACTATTTTTTTCTCCTCTCCTCCCATGGAAGGTGAAAGAATAAACGAAAGAAAACCGAGAAAAGATTTTCAACGTCGTCTCGAGAACATTTCCAATTGGATCGGTCTAGTCTCCATTTTTCTTTTCTCTCACTCTCTTCTGCGCTCAAGGATGAGCTCCAGGGTACACGGTTTTGGGAAATGAACTCGTTAAGTTCCTACCGCGAACTCGTTCCCCGTAGGAGCGTTCGCGGCGATAAAACCCCGGCGAATCTCTCGCGAGTCGTGTTTGTTGCATCGCGGCTACGGAGAAAGTGTATCGAGCGATATCGAGCAATGCAGGACAATCGAGATACCGCATTCAAAGTCCGCCCGCAACGTTGACCGAGGCGGTAAAGGTCGCGCAAAAATAACACCGAGTGTCCCCCCTTGTCCCCCATCCACGTATTTTAAACCCCCTCTTATTGGTGTCTTTTCTTTTCCAGAGTTCTTACGGAGATTTTCCGGAGATATTCGGAGATCACGGAGATTGTCCCGTGGAAAACGAGGTTCGTGTGCCGGGGCATTACGATAATTGTCACCGGTTCCGTGTCGTTATTCGTCGTTGTTGCACCGCGGTTTGCTGCTTCGCGATTAAACGAGAAACAACACGAGAGACGAGGGGACGATTCGTCGTTTCGCGAGAATCGATGAAAATTCGTTGCATCCGCGATATCGACCGTTGTATCCGGTCGAGATCGGAGCGAGAAGATATTTTTCTATCGCGGAGAAATATCCACGCGTGTTAATTTAGAACGGGTACAAGGTGATCCGTGCGAACGGAGCACGATCGATCGAAGTACCATTACCGAATCCACGATACCGAGGTACGTCATTGACGAGTGCGTGGTCGATAACGCGTTCATCGACTACGCGATTCATCGATCAGGATTTATTCACGATACTTCTCCGCTACGAATTGGGTACTTAAGATTACGAAAATTTCGATCAACTGGTGGAAATCGAAAGTCGAGAATATACTACACCGTGGTTTTAAGTTTGCACAGAAAGTGACCATCGTGAGCAAAATTTTCGGTTAATTGGGGTTCGAACGAGAGCGAGTGAAGACGTTTAACGTTTAACTATATTGTAAAATATTAACGTTGCTCTATGGTGAACAAAAAGACGCAACTGTCATTGTCCTATTCAAACTTGGAGCACGGTTAGGGTTAATTCTCTCGTTTCGAACGCGTTTATTTCAAAATGGACCAACACGAAGATTTATTGAAACGATCGCAAGTTGTTTAGGAAGAACGATCAAAGATGAAAGGGGACAAGTTATTGGAAAAATCGAGAGGTCGATAATCGTCACAGCTGCGAAGTAAAAATGATTCTCAATTCGAGAGAAAATTACAACGGAGCAAGTCGAAGATGGAAACATCGGGTGTACACGCGTTCGTACGTGTCTATTTTTACGTATTATTTGAACGCGGGATCGAGCGTTTTCCCGTACCTTGCAATTAGGAATCGATTGCGCGATACAAACGCGGCCGAAGAATGTACTTGCCGCTTTGCGAACAACGAAAGCACAATATCGTACTTCGTATTACGATTGGGTCTATTAATAGTGTCGACAGTGTTCGCGAGGTCAAATAATTGCGATCGAAGATTCGATACATTTCTCCGTGTGTGTGGTCGTTCTCCGTTCACGATTCTTACAGAGAAGCGTGTTTTCGGGTGACGGAGGAGGATGCTACCTCGAGATCAAGATCGGTGGATTTAAATCGATCCGACGATGTCCACCTTTTCAACGACAAATTTTCAATTTCCCGCCCAGCGTGTCGCGCACGTGAACGCGGCTACACCGAACGCGCACTCGTTGAAATAAATCGGTGTGGACGATTCCCCTGTACTTTTCGTTCGTTCTCCCTCTCTCGCGTTTAATACGGTTCAACCGCACCCGACACTCGTCTCGATCGTTTCTGCGTTAACCCGCTTCTTCGGGTGAGCGCGCTCCAGGGATTATCCCGCGAAGAAATAAAGGTGGGAAAAAAAGAGCGTGAAAAAGATGGAGAGGAAAAAAGGAGGGAAAAGGAAGACGGTGGAATGAGGAGGGAAAAAAAAGAAGATGGAAAAAGGAGGTAAAAAAAAGGGAAGCCGAGAGAAAGAAGTAGCCGCGGGAAAAGGAGTATCGAAGGTCGAGGCGCGCGCGTTCCCGTCGCCATCCCTCGGCGAAAGTACTGACCACGGACAACTCTCGGCGAGAGGGAGCCGAACGAAAGAGACGGAAAAAGTAAAAGGAGGCGGAAAAAAGAAGAAAGAAAGAAAGAAAGAAAGAAAAACGACGAAGAAGTTACGGGCGCGGCGAACGGGGCGCGGGAGGATCGAGGGGGTAGAGAAGATCGCAATAAAAATAAACCGCGAACGCCGGGGCCGTGGCCGCGCGAGCGAGCGAGCGAGCGAGCGAGCGAGTCAGAGAGCTAGAGAGCGAGCGGTGAGCGAGCACGCGAGCACGCGAGGGGGGTGAAAAGCCAAGCGCAGTTGCTTGCGCGCCTCTTCGGAAGAACCGGAGCAACGAAAGAAGAAGGTGCCGCTGGTGAAGCCGGCCAGGGAAATAAGAGGAATAACGAAAGAAGCAAATAAGAGTCTCTCTGTGTGCCTCTTCCTCCTTCTCCTCCTCCAAACGACGACCATCTCCTCCTCCCACTCCACCGTCACCATCGTCACCACCACCACCACCACCACCACCACCACCACCACCACCACCACCACCACCACCACCACCATCACCATCGCCACCGCCACCGCCACCTCCTCCTCCTCCGCGATTTCCCCACCACAGTGGCGTAGCCTCCTCTTTCTCTCGGTTCTGGGTTACCGGTGGTGGGGGAGAGGCAATGAACAAGAAGGCGAGACCCGCGGAGAGGGAAATCCCCGTCGATGAGAGAAAGACGCACAGCCCCGCGGGAGAAAGATGGTCGGACACCGGCCAAGACGGAGACTCGACTCGCGGAAGCGAGACGGTACGAGAGAAAAACCAGAGGACCAGACAGAGAGAGGGAAAAGTCTGACAGGCCTTGGCTGCTGCAGTCGTTTGCCAGCCGCGTTGCCAAGTCTCATTTGTTTATCATAGTTCGCCGGCCTGGCCTTTGCTATCTTAGAAAAAAATCGCGTCCCAATTTTTCGAACGTCGATCGTGTTTTTAACCGCCAATTTACACCCGAAACCCGGTTCGAGCAAACCTACGACCATGTGGGACGTTGATCGAGAACCACGAGGATTTCGGCGGTGTTTCGTTGTACAAGCTCGAAGAGGGGAAACGGCCACTCGAGCGATCTCGTTCGAAACGATTCGCAGTTGATCAATGGTTAACCGTTACGCGTTGGAAAAAACTCGAGTTCGCGAATCGCGAGTCCCTCCCCACCATTGTTTACGTTTCTTCGGCGCGAACGACTCGCGCGGCCGACGGTCCCGGACGAGACCGACGCATACGCGCGCGGAATCGAATTTTACGCGGTATTTAAAATTCTAATTTTTTATACCCTCGCGGTTTCACCGGTCGACGCATCCGCGGTGATACCGCGTTGAGAATCCGGCCCGAGAGACGTTAACCGGCTACGTTTTTTAACGTAGGTTCCTCGAATCGCTCGCGCGAGTAATTGAAAACATCTTGCGGAGATATGATTGGAAACGGTGGAAACTTTCGAGTTCCCGTGGTTCTCTTCCTTCTTTCCGCGTCTCGTTGGACGGTACGCGTCTCGGATGGAAACTCGGTCCTTGGAAGAAAATTATTTATCTCTGGAATAAGATCGACTCGATTTCGCAAATTTCCAACGAAATCGACGATTCTTACTCGCGAGATAGGTAAACGTCTTTTTCGAAACTGTAGGAAAAATTTTCCTAATTCATTCCTTCCGCCAATTTTCCACCTACTTTCTCCCCAAAATTCGATCTTACCGATCTCTTATTGGAAAGAACGAATCTCACATTGTGCCTTGTGTATATATTCCGAATCGTATCTATCGGTGAATATCGAAAGTTGGAAATACCGAGTGGATCACTTATGCGCCGAGTGTACATAAATTATCTCCTATTCCTCTGGTAATTTTTCCGAGAAGCACGACTAGTAGATTATTCTCTATTATTAACAAGGACCGACGCCGCGCGGTCGAAAACAATCCAAAGACGTTCGGTAAAGAGTACCGAAATGGAGTTGAATTTCTAACTCTATTTGCACCAGAAGCATCTCTGGTTATCTAGGAACCGATACCGCGTATTATCACGCGTTTGATATTTTTCCAGAAATCCGTGTCCCACATCGACGACTTAAAAAAAGTTTCGTTCGGTTTCGAGGCTGACTCGAGAGAATCCTGCTCCGAATCGCGATGAGAAAAGAACGAAATTGGCACGGTCGCTGGTACAAACGGCGAGATAGTAAAAGCGATTCGCGAGATTTCGGCTTCTTCCTTCTTCTTCTTCTTCTTCTTCTTCTTATCCTTCTTCTTCTTCTTCTTCTTCTGCTCCATTGTCGCGTGGACTCGTTTCTGAGTCATCGTGCGTGCACGCACGCACGCAAGCAACCACGCACGCATGCACGCATGCACGCACGCACTCTCTCTCGTGCGCATGCGTGTTCACGTGCACGCGTTCGTGCTTCACACTCCGCACGCGTATAAATATGTATGGATGCGTGCGTGTTGCGTACAACCGACGTCGGCGGCGTGCATTTACACTCCGCCACGCTCTTCCTCCTCGGCACCCCCTCCTCCGCCCCACCTCGCGCATTACAATCGATTTGCATACAAATATACCGGGCATCTCTATGGGTGGTATGTTTATTAGCGAATCCACGTGGAAATTCTGCCGCCTTATTTATGGCCGGCCATTTTTCGAAGACCCTCGACGGAGAGTGTTTCTTTTCAGCCGGCAGGAAAACCACCAGTCGCACGGTAATTCAAACAATGGAGGATCCTTTTCGAACCGGAGTCTCTCGTTACGTAAGATGTTCGAAACGATTAGATTCTCGTCTCGTTTCGTACCGCGGGGATTTTTCAAAAATCGATATCCGCAATGTCAATGTGCCCTTTCGGGGTAATCATTCGGAGCGAACGAGTCCTTACTGTAAATAATGTCGAGATTTAATTTTTTGGAATATAACGATTCTTGTCTCGCTTCTTCCTGCATGGATTTTTCAAAAATTGATATCCAATACGTCATCGTGTCCTTTCTGGGTAATCATTCGGAGCGAACGAGTCCTTACTGTAAATAATATCGAGATTTAATTTTTTGGAATATAATGATTCTCGTCTTGTTTTGTCTCGCGTGGATTTTTCAAAAATCGATATCCACTACGTCAACGTGCCCTTTCGGTGCAATCATTCGGAGCGAACGAGTCCTTACTGTAAATAATGTCGAGATTTAATTTTTTGGAATATAACGATTCTTGTCTCGCTTCTTTCTGCATGGATTTTTCAAAAATCGATATCCTTTCCTTGAACGTGGTCCTTTGATATAATTTTTTTGAACAAACGAGTCCTGTGATGTAATTTTTTTGAAGAAACGAGTCCTTTGATGTAATTTTTTTGAACAAACGAGCCCTTACTGTAAATAACCTCGAGATTCATTTTTTCGGAAAATAACGATTCTCGTCTCGTTTCGTCCCACATGGATTTTTCAAAATTCAATATCCACTTCCTGAACGCGGGCCTTTGGGGTAATTTTTTTGAAGAAACGAGTCCTTACTATAAATAACCTCCCTACTTAAATTATTCGAAAAATAACGATTCTCGCCTAGTTTCTTCCCGCGTGGATTCTTCAAAAATCGATATCCACTCCCTGAACTCCTCCCTTTGATGTAATTTTCTTAAACAAACGAGTCCTTACTGTAACTAACCTCCATTTTGAATTACTCGAAAAATAACGATTCTCGCCTAGTGTCTTCCCACATGGATTCTTCAAAAATCGATCTCCACTCCCTGAACGCGGCTCTTTGGTGTACCTTTTCAGGACAAACGAGTCCCTGAATAATCTCTAGTGAAAATTTTTCGAAAAGCAACCCTCTCGGTGCCGGTCCCGAAGACAGCTCGAAAATTCCCGACGATTCTGAGCCCTTTTGTTCCTCGCGGGCGAGTCGCGCCGATTCGTGCAGCGGCGGTAATTTATTAACGAGCTTCGTGTATCTTTCGTCGGGTTTTGTTACGTTCACCAGGGTGGATCCATTCATTAGTCACCGCTCCCTGAAATATTCAATTGCCCCGATGTCAGCGAAACACGCGTCGGAAATATCTCCGTAAAACTGTCCGTCCGTACGTAAAATCGATCGGTCGGTCCGCGACGAAGTTTCAAACTTCCCGCGGAATCGTCGCCGGCCAATCCGAGTCAACGGTCCGAGAAACGAACGACGCGCGGGTTACGACCACCCGCGCGCCGAAACTCGATCGCGTAACACAGAGTGCTCATTAGGACGCAGAAAAAGAAGCAATCGATACATCTTCGACGCGACGACACGAGATACGCGATTAACCGCGCGCGGCTCGTATCCGTTTACAATGCGCCGCCGATGCGGTCGAGTTTTTCGTCGAGTCCCGAAGACGCCATTTTTTTCTTCTCTTCTTTTTCTCTCTTTCGTACGACTCCGCGAGAACCTCGCGACGAGAACTCGCGCAGATCCGCGTAAAATTCTCCGGTTCTGCGTGGATAACTAGTAAGTATATTAAGTTAACGTATATTTTACGAGTTCGATGTTTATTGTTGCTTTTCTCGGTTTCGAGAACGGATTCGTAACTCGTTTTATCGATTTCGATTCTCGATAGCTTTTTTGTTGAATTTTTAAGGGATTGTTCTTCTTTGAGAAGAATTCTCACTGAGAACTTATAGTGGAAATTGGAGAACTATGGATATCCATCGTACGTGTTGAGTGGTGGGTAGTTTTCGGTTTTTGATAGTTTTTCGTTGAATTTTTAAGTGATTGTTCTTCTTTGAGAAGAATTCTCACTGAGAACTTATAGTGGAAATTGAAGACCAATTTTTATGAGATTATTCTTCTTCGAGAAGAATTCTCTTTGAGAACTTATAGTGGAAATTGAAGACCAATTTTTATGAGATTATACTTCTTCCAGAAGAATTCTCTCTGAGAACTTACAGTGGAAATTGGAGAACTATGGATATCCATCGTACATGTTGAGCGGTGGGTAGTTTTCGGTTTTCGATAGTTTTCTATTGAATTTTTAAGAAATTGTTCTTCTTTGAGAAGAATTCTCTCTGAGAACTTATAGTGGAAATTGGAGACCTATGGATATCCATCGTACATGTTGAGCAGTGGGTAGTTTTCGTTTGCGCAAGAAACATTGAGGAGCAACCATGGTTTTCGATTTTTCGATGGTTTCACTTGTGTCGAAGAGGCCATCTTCTTTGCAGTACTGTAAACTACTGTAAGTACTGTAAACTATTGATATCCATCGTTGCGAATATTTTACACAATCGGTATTTATCTTGGTCTCTTTGGTTTCGCGATCGGGCATTCAAAGGACCACATTTTTGGTTTTCAATGGTTTTTCGAGTCTCGGAGAATCCTTTCTTCATCGTTTCCTCTCCAAGAACCTAATAACGCAAACTCACCTTCATGTAAAAGTGTAAAGTGAGAATTGGAAACTATCGATATCCACCATTGCGAATATTTCATACGCATCCATACTTATGGTTTTCTCGGCTTTAGTGCGAAGCAGTCTACAGCTTTCATCTTTGGATCTCGATAATTGTTCAAAACCCGAAGAAATCTGCGCATAAAAGTTCAATACGTATTTGAAATTGAAAATTAAAGATATATTCATCGTTGAAAATATTTTAAGAGATCGATATTTATCGTTTGCGCGGCAAACTCCGACGAACGGTCTAAATTTCCAATCTCGATGATTTTTCCTGGTCCGAGGAACAATTGTTTGTTCATAGTCAGCTCTCCGAGAAGCTCTCGGCGCTAATGTTTCACACGCTCCATATTTATGGTTTTCTTTAGTGTGAAGCAGTCTACAGCTTCCATCTTTGGATCTCGATGATTTTCCAAATTCCGAAGAGATCTCTGCTGAGATTTTTCCTGTGATTTTTCCTGTCCCGAGTAGCAATTGTTTG
Organism: Ptiloglossa arizonensis; assembly: GCF_051014685.1. NCBI lineage: Eukaryota > Metazoa > Arthropoda > Insecta > Hymenoptera > Colletidae > Ptiloglossa > Ptiloglossa arizonensis. The sequence continues at coordinate 3,770,342 of NC_135061.1, forward strand.
TTCATCGTCTGTTCTCCGAGAAGCACTCGGCTCGAAGTCTCCTCGCGTAACGCTCCTCGAAACTGTAAATTAACGATATCCATCATTTCGTATATTCCACTTGTACGATATTTAACCGATCACCAGCGTCCGAGTTCTCAATTTTCCGATCTCGATGATTTTTCCTGTCTGGAAGAGGCCATACTTCATGTAACGTTCCTCGAAACTGTAAATTAACGATATCTATCGTTGAATATATTTCATTTGTACGATATTTAATCTACAACCGGCGTCCGTGTTCTCAATTTTCCGATCTCAATGATTTTTCCTGTCTTTTCCATACTTTTGACCATACTTTTCGTTATCTGTTCTCCGAGAAGTTCTTCGCGTAACGCTCCTCGAAACTGTAAATAAAAAATATCCATCGTCGTGTATATTCCACTCGTACAATATTTAACCGACCACCAACGTCCGAGTTCTCGATTTTCCGATCTCGATGATTTTCCCTGTCTCGAAGAAGCCATACTTTTCGTCGTCTGTTCTCCAAGAAGCTCTCGACGCGAACTCATCGTATAACACTCCTTGAAACTGTAAATTGACAATACCTAACGTTGGATATATTTCACTCGTACGATATTTAACCGATCACCAACGTCCATGTTCTCAATTTTCCAATCTCAATGATTTTCCCTGTCTGTTCCATACTTTTGACCATACTTATCATCGTCTGTTCTCCAAGAAGCTCTCGACGCGAACTCTCCGCGTAACGCTCCTCGTTAGGATCCTAACTATAAATGAAAAATATCCATCGTTTCGTATATTCCACTCGTACGATATTCAACCGATCACCAACGTCCCAATTCTCGATGTTCCGATCTCGATGATCTCCCCACTCTCGAATCGAGGATACATTTCGTCGTCCCTTGATCCGCGAAAGCAACGAACGCGCTCTCCAGCGATGGTTTGACGCCTGCACGCGGAACTCGCGTAGTTTCCGCATTCCCGCGAATTATAGACGAGGACGATCGCCGCCGCGTCGAGGATGCAGTCGCGTCGCGTCGCGTCATCCAGTTTTGCATGCGGATCGAGCGGTGCCGGGATCCTTCTCTCGTGTAACGGTTTTTCATTGACTCGGTTCGTTTCCACGGGCCACGCGCTCGGTTATCTTAATCTCGTCCGCGATGATCGGTTCGATCGATCGGCCGCCGCGACGCCCGGGTAATTATCCCTGGAAAGAATCGAGCCGGCCGTTCCGCGGGAAAAAGCGCCGCGCGTGTATTGAATTTAAGATCCCAGCTGCATCCATGTAAGAACGTGTCGGATTACGCGCTAGTTCCCCGCCAGTGCCCCCCTCCGCAACCCTCCACACACCCCCCCCTAGGCCTCACTTTTCATCCCGCTGTTTCTCTTCTCTTCCCTTCTTTTTGCGCTCTTTAGGCCGCGCTGCTCCGTCGGCCTGTTGCAGAACCACAATCTCGGGGACTCGGGAACCGAACCGGCCGCTGCGAATGCGACCACGATATTAATTGAGCCGATGCTCGCGGGGATTCTGCGCTTCGAACGATACACCCTAACCCAGACTTCGTCGATTTCGATACGCGGTACCTTCTTTGCGTTCTTCAGGCTTCAACCGGCCACGATTTCGCGGAGAATCGGATCACGGTACGCGCGTTTGTAGCTAAGCGCGTCCACGGTTCTCGTAGAACCAGATTCTGATGTACAGTTTAGCGTAATACTTGGTCAGATTGTGTATCCAGTAACGCGACGATCGTTGACGGAGGAATCGAGGATGGAAGAATCGAGGATAGAAGAATCGAAGATAGAGGAATCGAGGATAGGAGAATCGAGGAGAGAAGAATCGAGGAGAGAAGAATCGAGGAGAGAAGAATCGAGGAGAGAAGAATCGAGGAGAGAAGAATCGAGGATAGAAGAATCGAGGAGAGAAGAATCGAGGATAGGAGAATCGAGGAGAGAAGAATCGAGGATAGGAGAATCGAGGAGAGAAGAATCGAGGATAGAAGAATCGAGGATAGGAGAATCGAGGATAGAAGAATCAAGAGTACAAAGAAATATACTGTACGGCTTTGAGGATTCGATTTGAAGAACTTTCTTTCCATCCTTGACGTTTCAACTGGCAACGATTTCGTGAAGAATCGGATCATGGTACGCGGTTCTCGTAGAACCAGATTCTAATGTACAGTTTAGCGTAATACCTAGCCACCTTGTGTATCCAGTAACGCGACGATCGTAAACGGAGGAATCGAGATTAGAAGAATCGAGGATAGAAGAATCGAGGATAAGAGAATCGAGGATAGAAGAATCGAGGATAGAAGAATCGAGGATAGAAGAATCGAGAGTATGGAGAAATATATTGTACGGCTTCGAAGATTCGATTTGAAGAACTTTCTTTCCATCCTCCATGCTGGAACCACGAATGGTTGATGGAAAATTAAATCACAATACTCAGTATCTAGCTACGCGCAGAGATCCACGGTTGTTGCATAACTAGATTCTAACGTATGATTTGTTCGCATCGCGCAGAGATCTACTGTTCTCGTGAAACGAGATTGTAACGTGTAGTTTTTTTTATAATATTCCGGATCTCGCGTATCCAGTGATACAATGACTGTAGATGGAAGAATGGAAAGTCGAGAATTGAAAAATGTGTACGGTGATACGAGTAGGGTAGTTTGAGAAGTATCTTCGTTCTCTTGCGATTGGAAAATTTGAAACGAAATAACCAGAACTTTGATCGTGTAATCGACGACCTTTCGGCACGGATACAATGGAAGTCCTTAAAACTAACGTCAGCAGCTCGCTAACGATATCCGACACGCCTAAACATCATCGTTGCATTCGTTACAACAACGGTGAACGTATTTCTATTTCTACTGGATACGTATCTTGGAAAGTAGAAGGGGGAACGACGAATTAGTTTACGAATATAATTAGTTTTACATTTCGATGATCGATTATCGAACACTGCTCCAAAAGGAACTTTTTGAAGAAATTCGAAACGAATCGAACGATTCCTTTGCTAGGTCTAGTGTTGAATCATGTATTCATTTTAGATTAAAAATGTCGTCCAATAGAAACTTGCCGATGTTGTCGATGGAAATAATATTTTTATGGCTGAAGTTTGTACGAGACGAGGACAATTTTTACGAAGGAAAATTTCAAGTAACTAGCGACATTTTTGTAGCTGAAGTTCGTATGAATCGAAAACAATTTTTACAAAGGAAAATTTCAATAACTCGTGACAATTTTGTAGCTGAAGTTTGTACAAGTTGAGGACAATTTTTACGAAGGAAAATTTCAAGTAACTCGAGACACTTTTGTGGCTGAAGTTTGTACAAGTTGAGAACAATTTTTATAAAAGAAAATTTCAAGTAACTCGCGACATTTTTGTGGCTGAAGTTTGTACAAGTTGAGAACAATTTTTATAAAAGAAAATTTCAAGTAACTCGTGACATTTTTGTGGCTGAAGTTTGTACGAGTCGAGAACAATTTTTATAAAAGAAAATTTCAAGTAATTCGCGACAATTTTGTAGCTGAAGTTTGTACGTAACGAGAACAATTTTTACAAAGGAAAATTTCAAGTAACGAAACTCGCAGCGACGAAGATTGCAATTCGAAACGATTCGAAACCCCACGTTTCTTTTCCATCGTTCTCGACACCATTGTTACGCGCATTTTATACACAAATAATTACAAGATCGTTCGAAAGTGGTTCCAGACTCGTAACGGAGACTTTGACTAGTCGATTGTACGATCGAATTATATTTCACTGCAGAGTAACGGTTCATCGAACCATCGACTAAACAGTTATCCCAGTTTACAACGATTTGGTCGAGATTCTTAGTTTTGGAGATTTACGGTTCGATATCGAGTATACTGAATCGGCGAGTGGACCTTTCGATTTTCAAATTGTTTATCTCGAGGCCTGAGACTAGACTTTATTCGAACGAAAGACCAACGAAAATGATTCAATTTGTTATTTGTTCGTCGTGAGATATTATCTCCTTTCGTGATTCTTTTTTTAATTTTTCGATCCTATGGACGAATAAAATGGTTTATTTGTAATTTGTTCGTCTTGAGATATTATCTCCCTTCGTGACTCGATTTTTAATTTTTCGATTCTATGGACGAAAAATGGTTTATTTGTAATTTGTTCGTCGTGAGATATTATCTCCTTTCGTGATTCTTTTTTTAATTTTTCGATCCTACAGACGAAAAATGATTTATTTCTAATTTGTTCGTTTTGAGATATTATCTCCTTTTGTGACTCGATTTTTAATTTTTCGATCCTACAGACGAAAAATGGTTTATTTGTAATTTGTTCGTCGTGAAATATTATCTCCTTTCGGAATTCTTTTTTTAATTTTCTCGATCCTATGGACGAATAAAATGGTTTATTTGTAATTTGTTCGTCGTGAGATATTATCTCCTTTCATGACTCAATTTTCAATTTTTGGATCCTACGGACGAAAAATGGTTTATTTCTAATTTGTTCGTTTTGAGATATTATCTCCTTTCGTGACTCGATTTTTAATTTTATTGATCCTACGTACGAAAAATGGTTTATTTTTAATTTGTTCGTCGTGAGATATTATCTCCTCTCGGGATTCTTTTTTTAATTTTCTCGATCCTACAGACGAAAAATGATTTATTTTTAATTTGTTCGTCGTGAGATATTATCTCCTCTCGTGATTCTTTTTTTAATTTTCTCGATCCTACGGACGAAAAATGGTTTATTTTTAATTTCGTCGTACGAAGCTCCCATGTTTCGAGTTACGATCCAAATCCTCGATCCCTAACGATTAATCATTAAATCCCAAAGACTCGAGCAAAGTGTTAGAACCAGCCGCTGCGACCACAATATTAATCGAGCAGATGCTCGCGGGGAATTAACACTTTGCGCGCTTTGTTTATGGTTCGGCTTTGAGGATTCGGATCGTTGGACCTTCTTTTAGTTTTCTGCTGGAGGACAGACGCGCCTGCGTAGTTTAAAATAGCTCGAGTCTTCGGGTTTTGGCAAACCTGTGCCTCGGCGTCGAGGTTTCGGATCGGTGAACCTTTTAATTTTCACTTCGTACACGGTCGACAGCTATTTCTAACGACAAATCTAACCTGGAAATCGCGAGATTATTCGCGTCGTGATCGAAGAATGAAACGATTATCGATACTTTTCGGTGGTAAAAATTAGCATATCTTTGAACTCCTTTCTCTACAATTTCTGCTCGAGCAGAGGAAAGCAAAGATCGTGATAAAAAATTATTAAAATTTTACAAATTTTACACTACGGTAGTAGTCGTTTCTATTCAATCTGATAAATTGAAAGATTCTACGTATTGTGATTGAAAATACCGACGATTATCGATAATTTTCGGTGTAAAAAATTAGCAAACTTTCAACTTCTTTCTCTACAATTTCGATTCGAACAGAGGAAAGCGAAGATCGTGATAAAAAGTTATTCATAGATACATTTTGCAAATTCTAGAAGACGGTTGTAGTCACTTCGATTCAATCTGATAAATTGAAAGATTCTACGCATCGTGATTGAAAATACCGACGATTATCGATAATTTTCGGTGTTAAAAATTCCCAAATTTTGAACTCCTTCTTGTACAATTTCTGCTCGAACAGAGGAAAGCGAAGATCGTGATAAAAAGTTATTCAAAGATACATTTTGCAAATTCTAGAAGACAGTGATAGTCTCTTCGATTCAATCTGATAAATTGAAAGATTCTACGAATCGTGATTGAAAATACTGATGATTATCTATACTTTTCGGTGGTAAGAATTCCCAAACTTTGAACCACTTTCTCTAAAATTTCTGCCCAAATAAAAGAAAGCAAAGATCGTGATAAATAATTATCACGAGCGTTATTATTTTTTCAAAGATACATTTTGTAAATTCTAGAGAACGGTAGTAGTCGCTTCGATTCAATTTAATAAATTGCAAGATTCTACGCATCGTGATTGAAAATACCGAACTTGATCGATACTTTTCGGTGTTAAGAATTCCCAAACTTTCTCTACAATTAAGATTCGAGCAGAGGAAAACGAAGATCCTCATAAAAAATTATCGCGAGTGTTATTATCTTCTCAAAGATACATTTTGCAAATTTTACAGTACAGTAATAGTCTCTTCGATTCGATCCACTAATTTGAAAGATTCTACGTATCGACAATGATCGATACATTTCGATATTAAAACTACCCAAACTTTGAACCGCTTTCTCTATAATTTCCTCTCGAACAAAAAACCCAAAAATGTCGCTAAAAAAAAAAGAAATCTCTCGAAAAAATTGTCACGTTGTTATCGTTCCAAAATACATTTGCAAATTCTAGAGTACGGTAGTAATCTCTTCGATTCGATCGGCTAAATTGCAACATTCTAAAATTATCGGCGATGATCAATATTTTCCGGTGTTAAAATTTCCCAAACTTTGAACCACTTTCTCTAAAATTTCCTCTCGAACGAAATCCCCAAAAATGTCGCTAAAAAAAAAGAAATCTCTCGAAAAGATTGTCACGTTGTCACCGTTCCGAACATAGTTTTGTCAAATCGTAGTGTACCGATTCGGTGGTCACGATCGAATCTAACTCGCTCGATCTCTATTCTCCGCGTTCCATCGGTTTTGCGCTCGATGTGAAACGTTCGGTTCGACGGATCGCGGATGATTTTTTTTTCCTTCTATTTTTCCATCGAGCGCAGCGTCGCGAAGAAGCGAAAGAAGCGTCATTCTGTTCGAGGCGATTGCGAGAGGCTGGCAGCCTTGGTGGGGTGGTGCGTATCACCGGCTTGTGGCAGTAACCTTGTGCTCGCGTCACAGTATTCTTTTTTTTATCATATCATACGTATGCTAACAGCCGACACGCCGACGCGCAGCACGGCGAACCCGGCCGCGGCCGCGGCCGCGGCTGCGGGAAGGTAAGACAATATGAACGGGTTTGTCCGTGGTCAGTTCTGCTGGTACAGTCCGTGGAATATAATTTCTTTCGCTCTTCTTGCTGCCTTTTCATCGCGCGCCTCGACGCGCGCGATGTTTCTTTTCACGACTACGTGTTTCCAGCCCGTTCGCTACGCGAGGATTCGTTCGCGGAAACCGGTGAACCTTTCCGTTGGAACGTGCCCCGAAATCCAGACACGAGAACGCACGCGATACCAGCCGAGAAATCACCAGTTCGCTGGAATCGCGGGACGCCAACCACCATCTTTAGCCTCGTTTCGATAACCGCGGCCCTTGACACGAACGCGTTTATCAATTCCCTCTTTATAAGTTTCCTACGTATTCGCTGCGCAACAGACGACGACGAACTTTCTCGTTTAACGTACAATTTTCACGAGTGCGTTCCACCGCACCGGGAGAAAGTAACAACAGTGTGACAACCGACGGATGCTGTAACTATCTTTAGCTTTGTTTCGATACACGCGACTCTCGAGGCGACGGACTGCGTTCGGTTATCGGTTCCCTCTTTATAAGTCTTCTACGTATCGCCTATCGAGTACTCGCCCCGCTTTCTAGTTATCACGTGCAACTTCAACGATTGCGTTTCGCGAGGGAAGAAAATCTCTGGTCACGGTGACAACTGTCCGATACAGTGACCATCTTTGATTCTGTTTCGGTACACGCGGCTCTTAACGCACTTCGGTTATCGGTTACATCTTTACAAGTCTTCTGCGTATTGCCTGACGCGTACTCGAGGAACTTTCTCGTCGTTCCGTGGAAATTGAACCAGACCGTTTTATCGCTAGACGAGAAAAGACGCGTTCAAAGCTTCAGCTTAGATGACAATCGTCGAGTACTACAACTATCTTTAACTTTTACACGTGGCTCTTGACTCGATGGACGTCCTCGATTATCAATTCCCTCTCTATAAGCCTCTTGTCTATTACCTACCTAATACACGACAGAACCAACCATTAACCACCTAATGCTCGACAAACCTACCTATTGCTTATTCAATGCTCGACGAAGTTCCTCGTTATTTGGTATAATTTCAAAGCTCGTTTCGCAGCTCCTCGAATCTCGAGATACGACGATAACTGTCGGATATTGTAACTATCTTTTATTTTACACGTGACTTTTTACTCGATAAACGTCCACGGTTATCAATTCCCTCTCTATCGGTCTCCTACCTATTGCATACCCAATACTCGACGAACTTTCTCGTTGTTCCGTGGAACTCGGTCGACCGCGTTTTGCCGCGACGCGAGAAAGAACGTCTCTAAATCTCAAACTACGACGACAACTGCCAGATACTAAGAGTATCTTCGGCTTTAGTCGGATACACGTGGCGCTTGACCGGATAGACATCCTCGAGTCGTTAATTCCCTCTCTATAGACCGGCTACACCCATTGCTCGGTTAATACCGACCAACTTTCTCACGTATTGTTGTCCCGTGCAAATTGGCCCGGTGTATTTCACCGCGTGCAAAATCGTTCACAAAATAGCGCCAATTCTGTTTAACTTTGATTTCGATTCGTTTTCGACTCGTTGCTTCACTTTCTATAATTTCATTCGTTAGCTAGCCGATACTCTACGAGATATCTCGCGAGTGGTTGTTCAATGCAACTCGGTATAGAGCGTCTCTAAACCTCTAGCTACTCTAGTGTCTCTAGTTCGTCGTGAGCGGACTCTATAGAAATCTTTAGTCAAAAATCCTTCTCTATAGTTTCATGTAACACCTCTAGCCAGTACTCGACTGAGTATTTCGCGAGTAGTGTCCAATGCAATTCGCTATAGAGCGTCTCTAAATCTCTAGCTACTCTAGTGTCTCTAGATCGTCGTGAGCGGATTCTATAGAAATCTCTAGTCGCTAATTGTTTCTCTGCAGTTCCATGTAACGCCTCTAGCCAATACAGGGCCGAGTATTTCGCGAGTAGTTGTCCAATGCAATTTGGTATAGAGCGTCTCTAAATCTCTAGCTACTCTAGTGTCTCTAGATCGTCGTGAGCGGACTCTATAGAAATCTCTAGTCCCTAAATCCTTCTCTATAGTTTCATGTAGCGCCTCTAGCCAATACTCGGCCGAGTATCTCGCGTATTCTTACTCCTTGTAACTCGGTATAGAGCGTCTCTATATCTCTATCTACTCTAGTGTCTCTAGATCGTCGTGAGCGGACTCTATAGAAATCTCTAATCGCTAATTTTTTCTCTGCTGTCCCATGTAGCGTCTCTAACCAATACTCGGCCGAGTATCTCGCGTATTGTTACTCCTTGTAACTCGGTATAGAGCGTCTCTAAACCTCTAGCTACTCTAGTGTCTCTAGATCGTCGTGAGCGGACTCTATAGAAATCTCTAGTCCCTAAATCCTTCTCTATAGTTTCATGTAGCGCCTCTAGCCAATACTCGGCCGAGTATCTCGCGTATTCTTACTCCTTGTAACTCGGTATAGAGCGTCTCTAAATCTCTAGCTACTCTAGTGTCTCTAGATCGTCGTGAGCGGACTCTATAGAAATCTCTAGTCCCTAAATCCTTCTGTATAGTTTCATGTAGCGCCTCTAGCCAATACTCGGCCGAGTATCTCGCGAATTGTTACTTCTTGTAACTCGGTATAGAGCGTCTGTAAACCTCTAGCTACTCTAGTGTCTCTAGATCGTCGTGAGCGGACTCTATAGAAATCTCTAATCGCTATTTTTTTCTCTGCAGTCCCATGTAACGCCTCTAGCCAGTACTCGACTGAGTATTTCGCAAGTAGTTGTCCAATGCAACTTGGTATAGAGCGTCTCTAAACCTCTAGCTACTCTAGTGTCTCTAGATCGTCGTGCGCGGACTCTATACATATCTCTAGTCCCTAAATCCTTCTGTATAGTTTCATGTAACGCCTCTAGTCAATACTCGACCGAGTATCTCGCGTATTGTTACTCCTTGTAACTCGGTATAGAGCGTCTCTATATCTCTATCTACTCTAGTGTCTCTAGATCGTCGAGAGCGGACTCTATAGAAATCTCTAGTCAATAAATCCTTCTCTATAATTTCATGTAACACCTCTAGCCAATACTCGACCGAGTATCTCGCGTATTGTTACTCCTTGTAACTCGGTATAGAGCGTCTCTATATCTCTATCTACTCTAGTGTCTCTAGATCGTCGTGAGCGGACTCTATAGAAATCTTTAGTCGCCAATTTTTTTTCTGCAGTTCCATGTAACGCCTCTAGCCAATACTAAACCAAGTATCTCGCGTATTGTTACCCCGATTAACTCGCTCTAGAGCTAAACACGCTCTAATCAAGTAGGAGGCTCTAGAAATCCTCCAAGTCCGTAGCTACTGCGCGATCAATCTTCAACTTTCTTTCGACACGCGCGTAACATCCTCAATGTTTAATTTTCTTGTCGTAGAGTTGCGAGCACTGCTGGTGGAATACTCGCCGGAGTATTTCGCGGCTCGATGTCCCGTGCAACTCGCTCGAGCGCGTTTCGCTCTGAGAAAAAGTGAGTCTCGATATCGCCGCGGACCGTTTGCACAGCGGATCGGCAAGATATTAACGCGCCGATAATCGCGAAACCTTGACCGAATGCACGACCGATTGCTGGATTCTCGACACCGGAGACGACCCTGGAGCCGTTCGCGTAACAGCGTACAAATCACGACCGAAGGACAAAGGAGAAGTTGATGTCCTTCGAGCACCGTGGGCTCCGGGTGGTGTTTTCGTTGAATTTCGGTAGCGGCGGAGAGAGCCACGGTTCGCTCGGAAATGGAAACCGTATCGAAAGAAAGGGCTCGCGGCGGTCCCTCGCGGTCTTTAATTTATTTTAATAACGAGCACGCGGTGACTCGAGAGACAAAAGGAGAGAGGAAGAGCGGACGAGTCGCGCGGAGGCTCGGGCGGAATGCCGCCGACGCCGACGCCGGCGTGCATTGTCGGAGGTCAGGTTCAGCAGCCACGATGCGCCCGTTCCCTCTCTTTCCTTCGTCCCTCGTTCGGCCATCCACGCTCCGAGATAAAAGAAAGGGGTTCGAAGCCGGCCGAAAATATCGAGCGTGCCGCGATCGCCCGGAAAATCTGCAAACTGGCGTGTCAACGACCTCGTTTCTCGTTTCGTTACGGGCTACCTTCGTACGTAGCCGAGATTCGAAAACGACCAGACGAAACCATACGATGCAACTGCAATTGCAACCGTTCCGATACGACCTCGTTTTCGAGTCGGTGGGTCTCGCGTTTCGGTGTCCGCGTCGAAACGCCTCGCACAGGCGCCGGCTAAGAGATAACTCGACGCTTCGTTTTCACTTTTCGCGAATTATTCGACTACGCGCTAATTTTTCGCCCGGTTTTTTTTCTTTTTTTTTTTCGAACGCCCACCGTCCATTATTTTCTCGTAAACGGCGTCCGGTGACGGGCAGTCAGCTTCGAGTTAACTCGCGCTTGGCAATCAACGCGTTAACTTTGCGAGAGTCGTTCGAAACGACGCTCTCGCTGGTTCGTGGATCTCGAGGTTCTTTCGAGACGATCGAGAATCGTAAATCGAGATCGACGAAATCGTTGAAAGTTTTCCGTGACAGGGAAACCGGAGGATGAATTTTACGCGCGTCGTTGGTTCGAGCAGTGTCGAGTGCAATGTTTAAGTTAGAAATTATAAAAGATGTAAAATCATTGAGAATGTTAGTTTAGTCAAACTTGAAAACTCATCGTATATATCTGTGGACTGTTTAGGCAACGAATCGTTTTTAACATTTTTTAGTTTATGGAAAGTGCGTCTTTTTTCCACTCGTTCGACGATCGGGAGGAAATATTCAATATCGAACGAAATATATTTTATTATCGACGAGATATTATTTTTATCGCCGAGAGTAAATCACAGCGGGTCGGTTGCACAATGAAACTTTAAGCCTCGGAGTACACCGACAAACCACAGGTCGAAATGCCGATTCTTTCGCTTCGAACACGGTTCGAATCGAGTCGGTGTAAATTGCGTAGGTGTGCAAAAAATATTAATATCTAGCGTTAATTTTCGGAGAAATTTGTTCGTTTTCGAAACCTAGATCAGCGTTAATTTCAACACCGTTCAGTGTTTTCCGAATACGAAAAACGTGGCTCGAAAGATCGACTCGCGAGGAAACTTCAACGACCGGTGGAAAACGGAAGAAACGATCGTCAGTTTGAAAAATCGTAGCTCGATGTACATTCTTCTCGCGTTTCTCTCTAATGGAAAATTATCAATGGTTTTGCATAAACTCTGTTCAATCGGTGAAGGAAACATGGAGCGGGATCTTGGCGCGGTTAAATATTCGATGTAGAAAAGTTGAATATTTTGGGCCCTAGAATCGGTATTTCGATTTCGATACGCGGTAAAACTTAGTTTGATTAGCAAATGAAACGTGGATCGGGGTTTTGGGGCCTTAAAATTCACCATCTACGAAAGTTGGGAATATTTTGGGCCCTAGTATCGTTATTTCGATTTCGATACGTGATAAAACTCACTTTGATTAGCGAATGAAACGTGGATCGGGATTTTGGGGCCTTAATATTCACCATCTACGAAAGTTGAAAATATTTTGGGCCCTAGAATCGGTATTTCGATTTCGATACGCGGTAAAACTTAGTTTGATTAGCAAATGAAACGTGGATCGGGGTTTTGGGGCCTTAAAATTCACCATCTACGAAAGTTGGGAATATTTTGGGCCCTAGTATCGTTATTTCGATTTCGATACGTGATAAAACTCACTTTGATTAGCGAATGAAACGTGGATCGGGATTTTGGGGCCTTAATATTCACCATCTACGAAAGTTGAAAATATTTTGGGCCTTAATATGGGTATTTCGATATCGATACGCGGTAAAACTTACTTTGATTAGTAAATGAAACGTGGATCGGGATTTTGGGGCCTTAAAATTCACCATCAACGAAAGTTGGGAATATTTTGGGCCCTAATATGAGTATTTCGATATCGATACGCGGTAAAACTTACTTTGATTAGCAAATGAAACGTGGATCGGGGTTTTGGGGTGTTTAAAATTCACCATCTACGAAATTTGGGAATATTTTGGGCCTTAGAATCGGTATTACGTTCTCGGTAGGCAATAAGACTCTACTAAACTTGGGAAAGAAACGTGAACCGGGATTTTGACGGGGATAAATTTCCAATGTAGAAACGTTGGGAATATTTTGGGCCTTAGAATCGGTATTCTGTACTCTGTAGATGATAAGACTCTGTTAAACTTGTAAAAGAAACATGGACCGCGATTTAGACGGGGTTAAATTTCCAATGTAGAATAGTTGGGGATATTTTGGGCCCTAGAGTCGGTATTCCGTTCTCTGTAGGCGATGAAACTCTGTTAAACTTGTCTAGAAACGTGGATCGGGATTTAGAAGGGGTTAAATTTCCAATGTAGAAAAATTGGGAATATTTTGGGCCCTAGAGTCGGTATTCCGTTCTCTATAGACAATAAAACTCTGTTCAACTTGTAAAAGAAACATGTACCGTGATTTGGCGTAGTTAAATTTCCAATGCAGAACCATTGAGAATATTTTGGGCCCTAGAATAAGTATCCCGTTTGCCCGTATACGACAAGACTCCGTCCCAGCGAAAAGAAACACGGACCGTGATCTCGTCGCGATTGAATTCTCGATGTTGGAAATATTTTGGGCCGTGTAATCGATCCTCGGTTCGCGGTACGCGATAAATATCGATCTCGTCGAAGAGTATCGTGGGTGCGATCGAGGGGGCGGGTGTACGCGTACCGCGGGGGGGCCAGCGTCGGCGGTGTTTCGGAGTAAAGTCGCGTCTAGCAGCGTTCTCTCCTAGAAGAGAAGGCTCGGGATGCTGCTCGCTGCATCCTGCATATATGTATGTTTTATGTCAGCGTGCATTCTGCATTCGCGCCGTTGCCACGTCTGCTCTCCGCGGCTCTTTCTCCCGTTCCTCCTTTTCCGTTCGTCCCGGCGCTCTCTTTCTCTTTTCGCATTCGTCTCTCCTCTCGCGGCACCCGCCCGCCTCCGGCCCTCCCTCCCCCCTGCCCTCCGCCGTCGCCGAGGAGGAGACGGTGCCTGCGTTTCTTGACATTTCTCAAACCCCCGTGTGCGCGTCCCGCCTCGGTTGGCCAGCGGCGAGTCGTTGAACTCGAAAAAACCGCCGCGAACCCCGGCAGGCCCCCTCCCCCCACCCCTTAAACCGGGAAAACTCTCGCGTACCCGTGGTCTCGGACCGCGCTTGGGATTCCATCCCCGTGAACGTTAGGTTCGGGGCCCGCGATCCGAATCGCTCCCCTCGACGAAATTTCCCACGGCTCGCGCGACCAAAGGGTCGAGTTTTTGCCACCGAAGGAATTTTTCTTTGAGCGCGGTACTCCGCGCCGCGATCTGCATACGGCTCGCGCTATCTCTCTCCGTTTATCTCTCTTCCTCCCAACGGGCCTGTTTCCGTCTCCCTCTCCACCGGCGGTCTCTCGCTCTCCCCACTTTTCGCTCTCTCTCTCTCATTCGTAGACGCGCGCGCGCGCGAGCGCTCACAAGTTCGCTCGCGCGCTCGCGCTCGTACTCCCCGACTCGCGGCGCGGGCAGCGGCGTTTCTCTTCGTCTTAGAATCGGGCGTCTCGCGAGGCTGGCTCGCGAAAAATGCTCTAGCGCGCTCCGACCGGTACCGGCGGAGAGTGGTACACGAAACTGTTCGGGACACGTTCCACGGCGACTGGCGAGCGACGAGCCTCCGCGGGAGGTCGATCAGTCGGTCGGCGCGGGTCGTGGCTCCGCGACAGGATCGGGTGCACCCCGAAAAACACACCGGGGTACCGAGGAATACCGCTGTAACGTTCCTTGGAGGTATCGGGATCGTCCGTCGCGAGTAACCGTCGAACAACGGGGTCTCGAGCCGGACTGGGTCCTACGGGGATGATCACCCCGGATGTGTTTCCGTTCGAGAGGGTAGGTGGGTGGGTTGGGTAGAGAGGTTAGGGGTCCAGTGTCGAAAGGTGACGTCTCGATTTCGAGAGTGCGGTAACGCGCACCGCGAGTGTACGTTTCTCCACGGCGCCGGGGGGCGGACGAAAGGATCTTTCTCCCGCGAGATACGAGACGCCGTCGACTTCGATGTCGATCCAGTTGGCGGTGTTTCGCGCTCGAAGGAGCGCGTCGTCCTCGTTCTGGAATGCGGTGTACGACGCGCGCCGATTCCACGCAGAGACCGGGTACCAGGGTGATATTCACCGAAACGTTGCCACGGTATCGCCGGTTCGAACGCCCGTAACCGAACCTTCCGTCTAGAAGCGCGCCGTGTCGGTGTTACAAGTTAGAGAGAGTATCCTTACCTCAATCGTGCCCGGTTTTCTAGAGTAGGTGGATCACAGTTAAAACGCGGTGGTAGGAGCTAGGTAAAAAGATCACAAAATATGGCACACTGTTGCCCGAGTTCATCGTTCGGCACTCCGCGGCGCGGTCGGTCACTTGGTGGGGGCGGCGAACCACGGCGGCCGGAGGAGGATGACGAAGAAGACGCGGTGAAACGAAGGGAGGCCAGGATAGAGCGGGAAAGGAATACACACTGTCGCGGGGACAACCTCGGGATCGAAGACGGGACGAGGAGACGGCGCGTAACAGGAGCGACGGAGAGGATTCCTCGCGCGCTGTCAGCTGTCAATGCCGCGCACGTTGTCACTCATCCTCCGTGGTTTTTCGTCGCCGGCGCGAGACCGATCTCTTCCACGACGCCCTCCGCGCGACTCATCGAACCCGCGTCTCAGATCGGCATCCGATCACCGTGCCGAATCGTCTCGGTGTTGTCTCGATTCTTGCCCGCGATTCCACGCCGGGAAAAATACCTCGTCCAAAGGGGGGAGAGGGTGATGAACCGGGGGGAGAGGAGTAGACGGAGAACGTTTCTGTCGGCTGTTTTCGTCTTGGTCGTTGTCGTCGTCGTCGTCGTCTTCGTCGTCTTCGTCGTCTTCGTCGTCGTCGTGGTCGTCGTCGTCGTCGTCGTGGTCGTCTTCGTCGCACTCTCGCCTCCCCGTGTGCGTGTGACGCGGTGCGCGCGTGGTGTCGCGTGAAGTTGGTCGTGCGTGCGCACCTTGTGCTTCGTTAAAGAGTCTTTTCCGTATAAAATGCTGGGGCGCCGGCGAGAATCGGCCTGCCCGCCGTCGCGTAGGCTTCACGCCGGCGTCCTCGCGGCCGATTGGCCGGATACCAGCCGGTGGGGGGCACTGGCGCGAAGGTCCGAAGGTAGAATACTCGCCTCGAGAAGCTACCAGAGCGGATCCACGAGAGTACGGAGTGGGGTTGCGGCTTTGCCATCCCGGTGACGCGGATCGCGTACGTTTCACCTCTTGGTCTAGCAGGGATGACGATCGAACGACGGGGGAACGATTTAGACGGTTGGCCCGGGATCGTTGGATCGTCTATGGGAACTGTGTCTCCGGTTGACGAAAATTTCACCGATCTCGCGTACGCGGGACCAAGAGGAGAGCAACGTTACCGTCTTTCTTCCTCGTGGTCCCCCTCTGCCGCTCGAACGCGGTTCGTCTCTCTCGTTCCTTCTCTCTCTTTCTCCTACGTCCCCCTTCGAGGCTCTCCCTCTGGTCTCTCCCTCTCGTCTCTCCCGTCCCGTCTCCGTAGCCCGAGACCGGCCAGGCTATTCACCCACGCGTGCACGAGATGACGATGACGATGACGCCGCGGCGCTGCAACGTGCGCGCTCCGAGCGCTCTTTGCTCTTTCGTCCGTAGGGGGGTCGGGGGGCGAGGAGGTCTAAAGACCGGGGAAAAAAACCGTTGGAGCGAAATCGTTCCTCCGTCGGAGAAGAATTTTTCACCGCGGACGAGGGACCCTAACGCTGCTTCCCTGCTCGCGATTTCGTCGGCCTTGCGATCTTGCGCGCTGCTTGACATTGGCGCGTCGCGATTGCGGAGCCCCGCTGACCCAGATTCCGGCTCGGTTATTTTTTCCGCGCGCTCGGATTTTTCTTCTTTCTTTTTTTTTTTATCTCCGTTGTTTCGCGCTCTCCGTCCTCGCTCGACCGTCCCCCCTCCCCTGTCCCCCGTGTTCCCCTCGTGGTTCCGTTCCCCTCGCGAATCGATCGTTCGTCTTCCAACCGCTCCGTTTTTATCCGCGGTTCCGTCCTTCTTTCGCCAGAAATAAACCTCGACCGTAAATATTCCCAAGCACGGTGTACGCGCCGCGATGATTTCGATTCCTCGTCGAAACGCGGCGCGTTCGTACCCTCGAATCGTTGATTTCCGGGCGGAAATTCGCGTATTTCGGGGTCGTCGTCCGTCTCGAAACGCGCGAACCGTCGGGGGTATGGTCGCGCGCGGTGTCCCGTGAGTCTCTCCGGTTCGCCCGAAGGGGTCCCGGATCGTCCTCTCCGGTTCCCGTTCGGCTTGGCCGGATCCTGACCTACGACTACGTTCAGGGGAGCGGGCGAATTTTGCCCGAAAGTCGACGCGAACGAAAGAGCGGATTCGCAGGCCTTCGAGGTCACGGAGCGAGAACAGTGGGGGATCGGCGTCGGAGGTAGCCGAGGAGGGGGCCCGAAGGAGGTGGTGGATACGGACTCTTACTCGAGGGAGTAGGAGAGAGCCAACGAGAGGATACGCTCCGACGGAGGAGGACCAAGCGACGCGCTAGAAAGAGGAGCGCGAGAGGACGCCAGAAGAAGAAGGCGAGGAAGAAGAAGCAGAAGAAGCTCGAGAAGAAGAAGAAGAAGAAGAAGAAGAAGAAGGGAAGAAGGAAGAGGAGAAGAAGAAGAAGGGGGCTGATCTACCGGCAATATACACACAGAGCCGCACAGACCACGGCAAAACTCTGCAGTTTTGCTGTTCGATTTTGCAAACTTATATTTAGAAGGGCAACGATCTTTTGCCGCGGCAGTTCCAACCAGAGGAGAGGAAAGGTTCTGGGATACGCGCACGGTCTCTCTCCGGCCGGCTGTCCGACCGCCGAGATTTCTCAACTCCGCTCGGACCCACGAAATCGTATCTCGCTGATTTTCCCGCCCGATGGACGCCCCCACCCCCCACCGCGCTTGCGTTTACATCGTTTTTCGTTCGTTCTAACGGGTCTGCGATCGAACTCGGTTTCACGGGTCTCCTCGGATCGGTGATCTCGCGCTCGAGCGCAACCGGCGCGGGTTAACGGCTGCTGCGTACGCGTCCTCTCGTCCACCGGTTACCGGTAATTACTCGCGCCGCGTAAAATAACGGTTCTTCGATAAGTTCGGCAGAATTGCGTAACAAGAGCCGTGAACTGGGATCGCGCGTTACGCCGGGTCAGTGTTTCTCGAATCGCGGAGCTCGATGCGGAACTTCGTTGAAGATTCGGGAAATTTCCTAGCTTGAAAGTAAAAAAAACAAATAAAAGGAAGTTTCGTCCCGAAGGAGAGGTTCGTCCACGTTTCGAGGAGACTCTCCGCTTTCGAAACCGGTCGGTATCCCCTGGACCGCGCGCGAGCGGAAAGAACTGCGTTCGACGCGGTAGGTCAGGGACCACGGTCCGCGAAAGGTCCGCTCCGGAACGAAATCAGCGCGGGAACGAAACGTTGGCAGAAAGTAGCGATTCGTTTTACAAGAGGGCCGAACCTCGTGGCTTCTTCCAGCTCACGCGGGCCAAGTTCCTCGAACGGATAACGTTTCAGGGTTCCGGATGCGAATCCGCGTCGTTTCGTTGCTGTCGCAGCTGGTCTCGTACGAGGGGTTCTCGATGACGCACCGATGTTACGCTCGTTTTTCTCGGGATTCTCGTTTTTCGCAAGTTGTCGCGGAATTTCGGTGTAATATCCCGCGAGAGGATTCGGCGTAGCCTCCGCACGTGCGCCCGCGCGCTGCCGACCACCGCCCCTGCGAGCGTAATCTTATCGCCGGGAGCGACGCGGCGAACGCGTTGCTCCGCGGCTGCAGAACGCCGCGGAGTCAACGAACGATAAAAAAAAAGCGCGCAGCCATACGCGCGACACAAAGAATAAACTCCGTACCGCGCGTCTCGCCCTCCTCCCTTTTTCCACCGCGCAGCGTCGATTCCGTCTCGTTCTTTCGCAGCCGCGAGCCAACCTCCTCTCCCGTTCGTCCGCGCCGCGACTTCGCAGCCGTGTGTGGGCGCGCGAGTTCTCTCCTTCTCTCGTTTTTCCTCGGCTAGCCGCCGCCACCGCCACCGCGGTCCCCCCACCACCGCCAGCCGTCACCCCCACCGCTACCACCTTCTCCGCTCGGCGCAGGGACCCCGGACCCCGGACCACGGACCCGTGCTCCCCCTCCTGCCCGTTGCCCCCCTTTTCTCCTTCTTTTTCTCGTCGACCGCTTGGGGTAGGTCATGGCGGAACCGGCGCGGTGCGGCGCGCCGCGGCATACGAGCGTACGACGAAGACGGAGAAAAAAACGAGGAGGACAAAAGAACCGTACGCGCCGCGCACCGAACGTTCCGCCGGCGCGCGACTTTGTAACGCGCGCGCACCTTTCTCCTACGTACCCGCGCGGCCGCGCTTTTGACAAGTTATTTATCACGCCGGGCAGCGTCGATCGCGGCATCGCGGTGCTTCTCATTTTCACCGATTCTTTCCGATCGTTCCACCCGCGAATTAAACGAATCGAGCGGTGATCTCGACGCAATTACGGATCCATCGGAACGTTTATCGTTCGGGAACCGTTAACGGAGAAACTTACGAACACAACGGAACACCACCGTTACCAATATCGAGGGAGAATGTTCCCCGACGGGGATACCGACTTCGTTTTCGGAATTTTCGACCACTGGGGACTTTCGGGAGTCTTTGAGTCGCGTTTACTGGGTTTGAAAGTTTAGAGTCGTAGAGTCGAGTTCGCGGAGTCGAATTCACGGAGAGTAGAAATTTATTTACGATACTAGAGTGTCGAGTTCACGGAGCCTAGAAATTCGTTTACGATACTCGAGTGTCGAATTCACGGAGCCTAGAAATTCGTTTACGATACTCGAGTATCGAGTTCACGGAGTCCGAAAGTTGAATTTCCGAATCATCGACGTGGTCGAGTTCGGTCCAAAGCTGAGATCACAATGACGAGTTCGTGAACTCGAAACGTTCGGAGAGTCGTAGAATCGAGTTCGATAAGTCGGGACGTCACTTTCGCAGAGTTGTTACGATATCGTTCCAATTTCGAACGAACATCGGATAAACGTACAGAGTAAAGACTATCTACGAGAAAAGCTCACAAGGAGTTCGTGGACAATTGCTTTTCGAAATACATCGGTTCGATTGAACGCGTGCGCGGAACGTATCGTGTTCGCGGGATTGCGATAGACGTTAAAAGTTATTATTTCTATTATTATTACGACGTCTTTGGTTCGCGTATTAGGAGAAAGTGTGCGCGAGTCGTAACAGAGCGACGGTTCAACCGCGCAAAGGCGAGTACGGTCGAAGGCTCCCGCTGAACCTAACCTCAAAACGGGCTCCATTGCTAAGAACTCTATTGAGAGCGTTCGAACGTCCCATCGACGATTGCTTTGCGCTTCTCGTTGCGTTCGACCTATCACCGACCGTACCACGTGCACGTTGATTCGGTATTTATATTGGGTTAGGTCTGGGTTAGGTCTAGGTTAGGTGATAATATGGGTGGTTAGGTAAATCGTATACTCGCTTTGAAACGTCAGTCTTTTGTTTCGACATTCCACGAATTCTACAATTTTACACAAACACGCAATACTTTGATCTCTAGAAAAATTAGATTTATTTATTGGGTTGTTGTTTCATTTTTTCCGGTGCAAAGAAACACGATTTACTTAGAGTGTATAAAAAAATAAGCGTTCAAAGTCTTCTATAGCGTTCGAAACTCTCGTTTGAAGTCTTCCGCGTGGGTCTTTCCGGACCCGTACAGGCGTTCAAAGTCTTCTATATCGTTCGAAACTCTCGTTGAAAATGTTACGCGTGGGTCTTTCCGGACCCGGACAAGTATTTTAAGTACTCGATGGCGTTCGACACTCTCGTTCGAAGTGTTACGCGTGGGTCTTTCCGGACCCGGGCAGGCACTCAAAGTCTACGTAGATTGGTCCACCTTATATCATCGATTCGCAACGAGTCGAAATCTTTGATCGATTTTTTGCAAAGAAGAAGGAAGACCGCGCAGAGGAAGACCGACGATGATTGAACGGATTCTAATTTTACGCGTGGATTACCGAGCGTTCGACGACACGTATCGTGTATTATTTAAAAATGCATCGAAACGCAAGATCGGGAGATTCGTGTACGGAAAGTCAAAGTCAAGTTCGCGGAATCGAGCGAGTCGGGTTCACTGGAGTTTGAAAGTCGAGTCCACCGAGTTTAAACGTCGAGTTCACGGAGTTGTTTCCGTTCCAGTGACAACTTTTCGAGCGTAGGTTCGACACGCGACGCTTCGTCGTACGGTTTCGATTAACGATCGATCGACAGTCGGCAAAAAATGTTTACAAATAAAGGAGACGTCGAGCAACCCGTGGCCCAATTTGGAAGGATTTTCGGGTTAAATGGCGTCTGAAATAATGAAACCGAGTTACGCGATAAGTTTAAAGTGGCGGTAATTGGGACATCTACCCTATAGGTTGTCCCGTTGCACGCAACAACGTCGTCGCGCGATCTTCTCGATTCGATCGATCGTCGGGCAACGTCGATTCGCGATCGACTTGGAACTCGCGACCCCGTGAAATTCTTCGAACCGCGAATTTTTCCGTGCACGCTCGGTTCGCTCTTCGAGCGGAAATTTCTTTGAAACTCTCACGAACAAAGTCGAACGTACTCGCCGCGGTTTCACCGAAGATCGAACAATTCGATTAGGAGGATCTTAACAGCCGGCGCGGGGCACGGCGTTATTGTTAGCGATCATGCGATCTGAAAATCATAGAAAATTACTGAAAAGCCAGGAAACTTTGTACGTTCTGGCCGGCATGGTTGCCCCTGGACTTGAGATGTCGTAATTTCGCCTTCGCCATAACGGCTACGCGGCACGGAAGTGTTTCCCTCGCCCCTCTGTCTTTCATCCTCCAGGTTTTCTTCTTCGACTCGAAACAGAACGCTACGCCGCACCCCCTACCCCCCACCCTCCCCCTTTTCCGTAATAGTAGAAGGGTTAGTGAAACAATGGCACGCGCGCGAACACCGTTATTTAAATAACACGATGCTACCTCTGCGGGGTCGAAGGCAAAAAAAAAAGTTGCGCTCAAGGGGATGCGAACGTGAGAAAGACGCGTCTAGGCGCGAACTTTTGTTACGGAACACGCACCTTCTGTCTTCGCCGCACGATTGTGGGAACGTGAAAATTTCTCCGCTCGAGAAACTCGCGAGAACGATCGAAGTGTTCCGCGTGGGTCTCTCCGGACCCGTACAGTCGTTCAAAGTCTTCTGTAGCGTTCGAAACTCCCGTTGAAAGTGTTCCGCGTGGGTCTTTCCGGACCCGTACAAACGTTCAAAGTCTTCTACAGCGTTCGAAACTCTCGTTGAAAGTGCTACGCGTGGGTCTTTCCGGACCCGGACAAGTGTATTTAAAGTATTCTATGGCGTTCGAAACTCTCGTTGAAAGTGTCACGTGTGGGTCTTTTAGGACCCGGACAAGTATTTAAAGTACTCGATGGCGTTCGAAACTCTCGTTGAATGTGTTACGCGTGGGTCTTTCCGGACCCGGACAAGTGTATTTAAAGTATTCGATGGCGTTCGAAACTCTCGTTGAATGTGTCACGTGTGGGTCGTTTAGGACCCGGACAAGTATTTTAAGTACTCGATGGCGTTCGAAACTCTCGTTCAAAATTTCGATCGATAATTGTCTCTCTTTCATCCTGTTGATTAAAAAGTGTCTGAGTTTCCAACTGAGCAACAAATCGGACCGACCGATCGAAAGAAACGAAAGATGAAAAAACATGTGGATTGATCAAAATTTGAATCAATCTTTCTGTTTTTCATCCTGTTGATTAAAAAGTATATCAGTTTCCAACTGAGCAACAAATCGGACCGACCAATCGACAAGATTCTCCATTAAACTACTCCATTACGTTTGGTGATCAAACACTGTTCTGAAATATATTACTAAGTGCTTTGCATACACTGACATCCTTCTCACTGGTACCAGATTCAATTTTCGATCGTTCCTTACGATTCATCTGGATCATTCTTCGTCCTCTAAAGTATTCACCCCGTTGGTAAACAAATAAACAAGATAGAAAAAGAAACAGAGAATAACTTAAGACGTCGATTGGACGAAATTCGAGATCCTTTGTCCTTTGTTTCTTCCTCGTTGCGGCGATCGGTTCGATTTGTCGTTAGGGTGGAGATCGAGGGCAAGGAATTTCTTTCGAGCTCTTCGAACGAGAAAGTTTGCGTCTTCCGGCCGAAGGATTCAACGAGTATCGATCTCGAGAGCTTCTCCTTCGTCCTCTTCCCCCTTCCTTTTTTTTTGTTTCTCTTCGTCGTCTTCCTCTTTTCCCCGTGCGGCGTGGTTCCGGTTCTGGCAGCTGTCGTCGATTCGAGATCGGGACTACGGATCGGTCAAGGGTAGGCCCGTGGCTCTGTAACGTTACCTTCGACGTCGAACCGGTTTAACGCGGGGTGGAAGAGAGACTCGGAGGGAAGGAGCCGTGGCAAAAAATTCATTTGAATCGTCGGAGGGTCGAGCAGAGGTGTCGAAATAATTGGATTTTAATTTTCGCGCCGGTGAAAGAACAGAGACCCCCCTCCTCCTCGTTCTCGCTGCCTATGTACATAGAACTCCCCCTCCCCACCGATGGAGAACCATGAGAACCGTTCGCGGACGAGTGTTTACACAACGTTGCAGCGCATTAATGTTTTCGACTTTCCATCTTCGTTCGCGCCCTTTGTTTTCCCACGATTCGCACCGTGGCTCGTTTCGATCGGGCTCGCTCGCTCGATCGATCGCGATTTTTACCACGTGAAAATCACCTCGATACGAACAAAACTCGACTGCGTACAGAAATTTTCATAGGAAAGAAAAACAGAACAGACGCGTACCGTTTAATTATCGTCGACATCGAACGATTGTTTCTAACGTGTACCTAGAAATAAATTATTATCCGGTGAAACGTAACTCGACGACTTGGAACAGATCACCGAAACGAGAGAACAACGAGCCCCTCGACGAGCATCCCGTGGACTCGGTTCCCCCTTCGGATCCTCGACAATAGCATCTTGCGCGCTATTCCAGTTCGAACCCCGTAACCTTGGTTTTTTTTTTCCATTTTTTTTCTTAATCCGGTGGCAACGGTGAGAAATTAATTCCTATAGAATTTAACTTCTCACCTCGAAGAGGCGGCTGTTTAACGATATTGGGAATAGTCGAGTGTTACGTTTGAATCAAGAGAATAGAATATTGCAAATACAATTTAGAATAAAATATTGCAAAGGGTTACGCAAGGACGATATAAAGCGAAAGAAATACAAGGAAAAGAGTATAGGTAAAGGAAACGATTTCACGAGTTTATCGTTTGATACTTGAAAACGATATGAAGAATACAAGATATGTACGTTGATATCGGAGAAGAACTTTTAGTTTCGGAAATTAAAAGTGTGTACATTTGCACGAGAGAAATAAAGATACGAAATTGGGCAGGTTGAGTATAGATCGAAGCTAACCGACAAACTTGTCTTTCCAGCCCCCACCAATCGCTACTTGTTGATATTTCTTGTAACATCGATGCGATTTAAACGTTAAGTATCGTCGATACTTCGACGAGACAATCGTGCACGTACTTGTCGGTGTTTGAACAACTTTGAATGTTCGTTCAAACGATCGTTCGAATATTTTCAATCGTATTCCGGGTAGATAATATTTTTACGCCATTTGTCGTCCGTATAAACCAATCTCCTAATCGTACGGAACCTTTGTCGCGTTTAAAGCCGGTATCGTTATTAATAACGAACAAAGTCGATTTGACGATAAAATAGTGGGAAACCCGATTCGTTTGTACAATTACAGTAAAGTTAAAGATTAAATATAACCCAAACGGAAATGTGCAATAGCAATTAAGTTTCGCAATATTGAATTATAATTGTTTACGAATCGTTATTTCGGCACGATTATTAACGTTGCGTCCGTTGCGTTTGTTCTTTTCGAAAGATTCGGTAAAATCGTATCAACGTTGAAAACGTACATCGAATTTCGAATCGAAGTAACGTGAACGCTGGTTAGGGTGATTTTTAATTTCGAATCTTTGATATAACGTTTTGATAAAAAAAAACAAGATCTTGTCGTAAAAATTCCGCCTCGAAACCAAAGATCGCAGCTATATTCAAGTAGATCGATTCTGGTAGGTTCGTTGGGTCTTTTTCGACCCGTCGCTTTCTTTCCACAATCGATTGGTAAGATAACATTCGAATCCCGTACTATCGTTACTTTAAACGACATTGGTAGTCTTACGTTATACGTGTAAGAAAAAAATAAATGTTTAAAAAAATACCAGCCATATTGGTAATTGTCAGGAAGAAAACGAAACGAAGAGAAAGTTCGACGTAAGATCAGTGATCTAACAATACCACGGATCAGAGCAATCGCAATAAACGTTTCCTCGTCTCTTTGGTTCTCTCTTTGTGAAATTAAAAACACATTTTCGTCTCAAAAACTTTGAACCATGGAATTCTTCGAGAATATTTCGCGAGGGTCGCAGCGTAACTTTGGTGAGTTCTCAAAGAGCGATTAAGATGGCAAACGAGTTCAACGAATCGACATTTTCGGAGACACACTGAACGTTTGCACAAATTCCTGCCAATCGGTTATCAAATCTGTTACCGTTGACGTTCAAGGACTCGTCGGTCCACAAAGGGCCCAAGGGTGGCCCCATAACACGATCGGTTCGCTGGCCATTTATTTCGCCCTTTTGTTTCTTCGTTCACTTATCAAGTTTCAATTATCGAAACGGAGAACCGTGTTCGTGTTCTGAAACACAACGTCTTCGAAAGATCCGGTATAAATGGGAGTAGGATTCAAATCTAATTTTTCAAAGGAATTGGTAAAAATTCCTTTTTATCAACTTACCAACAGCGTGTTTGCACGCAGTGTCCTCTGTTACAATTATCGAAACGGAGAATAGTATTCGTAAGTCGATTCGTGTTCTGGAACACAACGTCTTTGAAAGATCCGGTATAAAATGGGAGTAGGATTCAAATCCAATTTTTCAAAGGAATTGGTAAAAATTCCTTTTTATCAACTTACCAACAGCGTGTTTGCACGCAGTGTCCTCTGTTACAATTATCGAAACGGAGAATAGTATTCGTAAGTCGATTCGTGTTCTGGAACACAACGTCTTTGAAAGATCCGGTATAAATGGGAGTAGGATTCAAATCCAATTTTTCAAAGGAATTGGTAAAAATTCCTTTTTATCAACTTACTAACAGCGTGTTTGCACGCAGTGTCCTCTGTTACAATTATCGAAACGATCGTGGTACGCGTCGCGAGTCACTCGTAATCCCGAGACCGTTACGGAAAGACGTTCCGTTCCGTTCCAAAGCCTATAATTACGGTGCATCGTTGTTTATAACAAAGTATTCTTATTGGTCGAATGCGACTCTACGCGCGTTTATTCCATACCCCGGCCAAAGTGCATCGAGTTGCAGTAAACTCGTTCCGTGTGTTACTTCTGTGAGGCTACGTGTCCATTTTACGATAAAAAATCTCCCGCGTCGGTCTCGAGAGTGTTTCTCACTAATGGAAACTACGTTCGAGAGTTTGTCAATCATTCTCAAACACAGTCTCCATTGGTGAGAAACACTCTCGAGAACGACTCGTTTAACTATGAAACGAACACGTAGCCCAAGGAGGTCATTTGATTCGTTTTGGATACCTTTTTTCAAAGGAATTGGTAAAAATTCATTTTTATCAAATTAGTAATAGTGTTTTCACGCAGTGTGCTCTGTTACAATTATCGAAACGGAGAATAGTATTCGTAAGTCGATTCGTGTTCTGGAACACAACGTCTTTGAAAGATCTGGTATAAATGGTACTAGGTTTCGAAACTCATTTTTCAAAGGAATTGGTAAAAATTCCTTTTTATCAACTTAATAACAGCGTTTTTGCACGCAGTGTGCTCTGCTACAATTATCGAAACGGAAAACCGTGTTCGTAAGTCGATTCGTGTTCCTTAACGCAACGTCTTTGAAAGATATCTGGTATAAATGGGAGTAGGTTCCGAATCTAATTTTTCAAAGGAATTGGTAAAAATTCCTTTTCACCAAATTATTAACTGCGTTTTTGAACACAGTGTGCTCTGCAACAATTATCGAAACGGAAAACCGTGTTCGTGTTCTGAAACACAACGTCTTTGAAAGATTCGGAATAAATGGGAGTAGATTTTGAATCTCATATTTCAAAGGAATTGGTAAAAATTCCTTCTTGCCAAATTACTAACAGCGTATTTTTCACACAGTGTGCTGTGCTACAATTATCGAAACGGAAAATAATATTCACAAGTCGATTCGTGTTCTGAAACACAACGTCTTTGAAAGATATGGCATAAATGGGAGTAGATTTCAAATCTCATTTTTCAAAGGAATTGGTAAAAATTCTATTTCACCAAATTATTAATTGCATTATTGCTCTGCTACAATTATCGAAACGGAGAACCGTGTTCGTAAGTTGATTCGTGTTCCTTAACGCAACGTCTTTGAAAGATATCTGGTACAAATGGTAGTAGGTTTCGAATCTAATTTTTCAAAGGAATTGGTAAAAATTCTATTTCACCAAATTATTAATTGCATTATTGCTCTGCTACAATTATCGAAACGGAAAATAGTATTCATAAGTCGATACGTGTTCCTTAACGCAACGTCTTAAAAAAATCCGATACAAATGGAACTAGGTTCACCGTCGTCAGTTTGAACCTTTCGAAGAAACGTACCGGGCCAGTTCGAAGAAACTAACTAAATATAAATGTAAAAACGTTCCAGTTGGATACTCGCGAAACGCAGCAACGCGTCCGGTGTTACGGCACCCGCGTAAGAGTATCGATTCGTGTAGCGAACGTTCGAAGATATTCGCGTAACGATAAAAGCGAGCTAGGGTACACGGGGCGCGTCGTTGGTTACTTTTTGTCCCTCCCGATGGAGATCCTCGGCCGGGCCGGTACAAAGGAGGCGAATGTTTTAATTAAATCTCGGCAAAACGCGAAAACTTCGGCATCGCGAGGCGTTTTTGCGATTTTCCGAAAGTTTCGGCTCGCCTCGTCTCGTCTCGCTTTCAAGGTGGCGATGGACGAGCACGCGGTGGTGGAACCGCACTCAGCCACCTCCTTCCCACCTTTCCATTCATCCCCCGACGGTCGAGGGGATGGAATAAAAGAAGTCGCAAAAACAAAAGAGCTGCACGGGCTACTTAGCGAAACAAATTGTTGCTTCGTACCCGGGACGAGAATTTAAAACTTTTCCGCTGCTTCTCTTTTTACTCGTTGTTCCGGGCCCCTCCCCCGATACCCCCCTCCCTCGCGTCCCTCGCGTTCGCGGCCCTCCGTACGGTGGAAGGGCTGGTTCTCTCCGTCTCTCCGCGGACATCTCGGTCGTTTCGAGTCGAAGGATAGTCCGACTCGATTCACGGCTCGTTAGCGGTGCTTCCTTTCCCCTCGTTTCGGTCCTGGCTCGTAAAAGGACAACGCCATATACGCGGAGACTCGTGTACTATCGATCGTGACGGACTGTCCCATTAAATCGGTTGCATCGTGCGTGGAATACGCGTATGGAACAATTAAACGCGGTATTGTCTCGCGGGCTGCCGAGGTACCGTTCGTCGAGACGCTCGACGACGTGGACGACGGTCGTCTAGCCGCGATCCTCTCCGCGAAAATCCTCTTCCACGTTTCCAGCGTGATTCGTGGGATCGGTTCTCGAACCGCGATCGGCGGTCGACGATCGACCATCGGGACGGCGATCGCGCGCCGTCCACGATCGTTCTCGACGCGGATTCTTACCAGTCAAGCGAAACAAAAATCGGACAGAAGCACATACACGCACGTAGAGCATGCCAGCGTTGTGTGTAGGTTGGAAACAATGCTACGACGAATAAAAAATTCGGGGAGGAAAAAAAAATTACTACGCGTGTCTAGGTATACACTACGTACGAAACTCGGACAACATCGACCAAGGTGTGCAATCGTCCTCGTATCGAGGATGGAAACGAAAACCGAAACGAACTCTCTCGGAAAGAAAACCAATGGATGTCTCCGGTTGTGAAAAAAAAAAAAAACGTCTGCAGGGGGGACGGTTGCTGATGCATGAACGTGCGGGAGGAACGTAACAGAGAGAACGGGGTGAAAAAAAAATCCACGCCAGAGAAAGTGTAACAAAGAGCGAGAGATCGAATTAAAGAGAGAGAAACGCGCGCCGAGCCGGTACCGGCATCGGCGCGAAAGAAAAAAAAAAAGCGAGAGGTTCTTTTCGTCGTTCTCGAACAGGAAGCTGCGCGTGACGAGGAGAAATAATAATAAGGGGATCTTGAACGGGCTGAGTGTTCAACTCACTCGTTGCAGGGTGGACCAGCATTCCTCGAGGGTGCGCTCGTTGATGTTGCCCATTCCTCCGCCTCCGCCGGCGCCTCCCGCAACTACGAGTCCCGCCGCAGAGGCACGAGACTATCGGGCAAGACAGGAGGCTCGTGTTAGTTTGCTTTTCCATGCCCTTTCCGCTAAACCAGCATTACTACAAAATCGCTTCTCGAGCAATCTCGAGACGCTTGCGGTTGTCCCGTTCGATTCCATCGAAATATCCGCTCGTGGTTCGAACGCTCGCGATCGGACACGGTTACGACGCGCAACGTCGAACGATCGTCGAGGTACGCGCGGCGATTCCGGAAACTGGGTTGGGCCATAGAAAATTCGTCGAGGAGAAAGTTCGCGTGGTTCTATTCGCGAGGCCTCTCTTCTTCCGATACGATTCTTTTCTCGAACGCATTCCCAACGACGGCGTTCACCGCTCGTTGCGACGATGCGAAGCTCGAGGTTGGGCACACTGGAACGCGACCAGTTTCTAAGTAAGCGGCGAGGAATCACTTCGTTTCGTCGAAGAGACGGTTATCACTCGATATAGTACTCGTCGAATCACTCGAGAATATTTTATGGCTCGAAATCGAGATCCGCGCGAACGTCCGGGTCGGGGATGGATCTGGATTTCGAAACTCGACGATTCGAAATGCATCGCGTTCGAATTTACTCGTCGAATCACTCGAGAACATTTTAAGAATTGAATTTGAGATCCGCGTGAACGTTGGAGATGGAAATGGATCTGGATTTCGAAACTCGACGATTCGAAATGCATCGCGTTCGAATTCTACTCGTCGAATCACTCGAGAACATTTTATAATTCGAAATCGAGATCCGCGTGAACGTTGGAGATGGATCTGGATTTCGAAACTCGACGATTCGAAATGTATCGCGTTCGAATTATACTCGTATACTCGTCGAATCACTCGAGAACATTTTATTATTCGAAATCGAGATCTGCGTGAACGTCCGGGTCGGAGATGGATCTGGATTTCGAAATTCATCGCGTTCGAATTATACTCGTCGAATCACTCAAGAACATTTTATGATTCGAAACCGAGATCCGCGTGAATATCCGAGTTAGAGATGGATCTGGATTTCGAAACTCGACGATTCGAAATACATCGCGTACGAATTATACTCGTATACTCGACGAATCACTCGAGAACATTTTATGATTCGAATTCGAGATCCGCGTGAACATCCGGATTGGAGATGGATCTGGATTTCGAAACTCAACGATTCGAAATGCATCGCGTTCGAATTATACTCATCGAATCACTCGAGAACATTTGATGATTCGAAATCGAGATCCGCGTGAACATCCGAGTTAGAGATGGATCTGGATTTCGAAACTGGACGATTCGAAACACATCGCGCGGTTTAACGCGAAACGGGGCTCGAGTTCGATAGTATTCTCTCACCGCGAACCGGTAGAAAAACGTTCGAGACCCTGTGAAAAAGTTTCGGCCCGATTCCCCGTCGCTTCCAGTTTCCAGTATCACCCGGTACAGCGATGCTCGCGACGAAAGCGACTCGGAGCCTCCCGGGAAAAAAAAAGCAACGAAAAGTACAGTGGAGAAACAGAGACAGAGATATAGGTAGACAGAGAGAGAGAGAGAAAGAGAGAGAAAAACAGTAAAAGACGACGAAACGAAGAAAAAGAAAACGTTCGGATTCCTATTAGCGGCGAGACCGAAGCGGATCCGCGGGGATATATTTACTTAGTTTCCTCGTATCGAAGCTCGCGGGACTGTGGCATCGCAGAAGCACGCCGCGATATTTTCTCGAGAACATCTTCTCGGCGTACCGTATGACGTATGCGTATAGTATTATCTGTGTTGCGCGGGTCAAGAACCCCGAGAGACGACGTATCTGCATCTCGTCGCATCGGTGTGCGTGGGCCGCGTTTGCATTTGTGGCCCCGTGACTCTAATGTGTGCGTGCCTGCCTGCCCGCCTGTCCGCCTGGCTGCTCGCTCGCTCGCTCGCTCGCTCGCTCGTTCGTTCGTTCGCTCGCTCGCTGGTCGAGTAGCGCGCGAGAGCGCTCGCACACTCCGCGTCCGCGCGCACGCTCTCTTTCTCTCGCTCGCCCGCTCGATCCGCGGCACGCGCTTGTGTACGTGTGTACGCGTGCACGCCAGTGTGTGCGGGCCGCGAGAGTGTTGAGAAGTACGCGACGCGGTAAGTCAACGTATTCCGATGTGCGTGAACCATGGTCAGTGTATCTCGGTACAGTCGCAGATTCAAACAGTCGGCGAAATCGTCGACGATGCGTCCGCGATTTATCGAAAGTAGAGCCGACGCCGACGTCGACGCCTGGCGTTCGCGCACGCACCAACGTGCTACGACGTTTTTACCGCGAGATCGTCTACTTCGAATACCGAAACCGTCGCGTATTCGCTCGGCTTGGATCTTCGATCGTACGGATTCGCGGGAGGGTCGTGGATTCGAATTGAGCGTTCGAATTCGAGAGAATGGATATCCGTGAACGTCCGGGTTGGAACTCCACGGATCTCGAAACTCGACGATTCGAATTGCATTCGTTCGATCACTCGAGGAAGTTTCAATGCTCGAAATCGAGAGACCGCATCCGAGCAAACATCCGGGTTCTCGAGGTGCATTCGGATCGAATCGTTGGAACTCTCTACGCGGCACTCGACGATTCGAAACGCGTCGCGTTCGAATTAAATTCGACGAGTTATTCGAGAGACTCGAGACGTTCGTAACCGAGAGGTCGGGTCGACCTTGGGGAAACATCCGGGTTCGAGTTGCATCCGAATTCGTTGGATCGTCGGAACTCTACGGATTTCGAACTCTACGTCGCGTTCGAATCGTACTCGTCGAATCACTCGAGAACACTTTATGGTTCGAATTCGACATCCGCGCAAACATCCGGGTTGGAAATGGATCTCGATCGAATCGTCGGAACTCTACGGATTTCGAAACTCGACGATTCGATATTCACCGTGTTCGAATCTTACTCGTCGAGTTACTCGCGTGAATTTCAAGATTCGAAATCGAAATCCGTGTAAACATCCGGGTCGGAGATGGATCTGGATTTCGAAACTCGACGATTCGAAATTCACCGTGTTCGAATCGCACTCGTCGAGTTACTCGCGTGAATTTCAAGATTCGAAAGCGAGATCCGTGTAAACATCCCAGTCGGAGATGGATCTGGATTTCGAAACTCGACGATTCGAGATTCACCGCGTTCGAATCGTACTCGTCGAATCACTCGAGAACATTTTATGATTCGAAATCGAGATCCGCGCAAACATCCGTGTCGGAGTTGGATCTGAATCGTGATCTGGTCGTGACTCTACCGTTTCGCGTTCGAATTCGATTCGGCGAGCGACGAGTCGAGAAAATAGTTCGCGTTCTCGAATTGTCGACCGTCTCGTGGAAAACCAATCTCGAGATCGGTGTGTTCGAAATCGTTGGACGTTGGTCGTGTCCGCAAACGAGCGAGCAGGAAGTATTTTTCTCCGTCGGCAGAAACTGTTTGAAAGTATTGTCCGGCGTCGGTCGGCCCAAGTGAACGACCCTATTTATCGGCGCATTATGCACTTTTATCGCGGTTGCCTCGTCCCAGTTTATTTATCTCTCCTCTCCGGGGCTACGGGCGAGTCTAACCGAGATCGAGAAAATAAAAGCGAGAAAGAAAAACAGATACGGAAAGCGAGCCGTTTGCGATCGCGGTACGCGAAACGCGAACGCGTTTCTCTCACCTGCAGCTCGTTGACGAGTTTCTCCGTCAGGCTGGCGTCGTGAGAGTCCTGGCTGGTAGCACCGGGACTCAGCATCGAGTTCTGGGAGTTTTGTTGCTGGTTGCTCGACATGCTCATCACGGCCAACGCGCCGTTCTGCGCGATGCTGCCGGCCATGTTGAGCGCCTGTTGCTGCAGATTCTGCGTAAGGTTTTGCGCCTGTTGCTGTAGATTCTGCGATAGGTTCTGCGCCTGTTGTTGAAGCGCCTGCTGGCTGAGACTCTGGCCGAGGTTCTGGGTGAGGTTCTGCGCCTGTTGCTGCAACGTCTGCGAGAGATTCTGCGCCTGGCTCTGGATGTTCTGTTGTAGATTCTGGCTGGCCTGGCTGAGATTCTGCGGCTGATTGAGCAGCTGTTGTTGTTGCTGGGGCGACAGGCTCGGCGTGAGACTCTGCGCGAGATTGTGCTGCAACGTTTGGCCCAGGTTCTGTTGCATGTTCTGCGTGAGCGCCTGGGTGAGCGCCTGTCCGAGATTTTGGTTCAGGGCCTGAGCCGCCTGGACCGCTTGAACGGTCAACGATGGACTCGATGCCTGTGACATGGACTGCTGCACCTGTGCCAGGTTGTGAAGACTCTGCGCCATGCTGGACGCAATCGCGTTCTGATGGTCGGCCTGTGGCGACGGTGTGGTCGGCGCCGGGGAAGACTGATGTTGCGATCCCTGAGCGGTCTGCTGGCTCATGGACATTGCGTGTTGTTGTTGCTGTTGCATCTGTTGCTGGGGGCTCGGTGTCTGGCCTAGTCCGGCGTTGGCGTTCTGCTGTACCTGCGAGACCCCGGTCTGTTGCTGCTGCTGCTGCTGTTGTTGTTGCTGCTGCTGCTGCTGCTGACCAAGGGGACTGTGCATCTGTTGCACTTGTTGGTGTTGCTGCTGTTGGTTCGAGTTCGCGATAGGGCTGTGCTGTATCCCCGGCGAATGCTGAGGCGGTCCCCGTTGCGGTTGTTGCCAGTAGTCGGACATCTTGAATACATGCTGGCGCAGCGCGTGGAGGTTCGCGGCCGCCGCAGTGACGGCCGATGTCTGGACCTCCATGGGTTCCGAATCGTTCTCGAGGTCCGGTTCCGGCGAGCTGCAGGGATCTTCGTCTTCCTCCTCGTCCTCCCTCTCGGTGATGTCCTCGTCGTCTTCGTCGTGGATCCTAACGGCTCTGTCCGCCTCGGACACGGCCGTTCCTCCTCCAGCAACACCAGCAACACCACCGCCACTTCCACCGCCGCCACTTCCGCCACCGCCACCGCCACCGCCACCTCCACCGGCTCCACCGCCACCTCCTCCACCTCCTATCCCACCCCCCGAATCGCCAGAGTGGAGATGATTCCCGGGGTGATGCTGATGATGATGATGATGATGATGATGATGATGCTGTTGAAGGTGATGGTGTGGACGCGACTCTGGATTTTGGCCCTGCTGCTGCTGATGTTGCTGCTGCGGTTGTTGATGCTGCGGTTGCTGCTGCTGCTGCTGCTGCGGTGGTGGTTGCGGTTGTTGCTGCTGCTGCTGCTGCGGCTGCTGTTGTTGCTGCGGTGGTTGTTGTTGCTGCTGCTGCTGCTGTTGTTGTTGTTGTTGTTGCTGCTGCTGCTGCTGCTGATGTTGTTGCTGTTGCTGTTGATGGTGATGTTGTTGCTGGTGGTGGTCCAAGCCAAAGTCCGGTTGGGCTTGCGTCTGGGCACGTAGGTCCAGGGCCGCCGTCGCGTCCGAAATTTTGAGGCCTTCGCGAGAAGCCCGGGCTACCCCCTTCCGGCGCAGCTTGCCCGCTTTTTCGCACCCCTTCCGGTAAGCAGCTCGACGGCCGGCACACTTCCGCGCTCGCCGCCGTTCCTTCCTATCTTTGTCCCCGCTGTACGGCGCGCTCTTTTAGCCAAGGATCTTTCCTAAGGATCCTCGTACGTGGTCGCCGGTGAACGTCAGTTACTCGCCACCTGTTTCGATTTCGAAAGGTGGTGGTGGTCGTTGACGGTGTCGGCTCGGTCGATGTTCGCGTAACCGGTGCTGACGTCGGTGATGATGGTTCCGGTGATGGTGCCGCCTCTCGCTATTTGGCTCATGAAACTCTTGCTTTCTTTGCTACCTAGCCTCGAGCTGTCGGTGTCAGTGTCGTTGCACCTTCTCGGTTTGCTTCTTCTTCTTCCTCCTCTTCTTCCGCTTCTCGTTCCTCGTGTTCCCACTGGTCTTTTATCCCGTGGTACTCTCGGTGAACTCCACCGACGACCAAGGTGCGGTATACCTCGGTCTCTCCACGTTTGTTCAGGATCCTCGAAACCGTGTCTCCCGTACGCGTTTCGCCGCTACTCTTTCGTACGCGGTCTCTCTCGTTGGTTTAGTTCCTCCTTCCTACGGTCTGCATTTGCACGGCGTGTGCGTTCGCGTTTCGTTACGCAAGTGTGTGCGTGTGTACGGGTGTGTGTGTGTGTGTGTGTGTGCGTTTGCGGTGTGTTTGTTCGTGCGAATCGATGCGCGCGCGAGCGGACGTTCCCCGACACTACGGAGAACACCCTATTTCTTTGTTCTATCTAACTTAAAGTCTATCGTACACTTAAGTTCAGGTTAAAATTCAGGATTGCCCAGCCCGGACGGTGTGAACGAGAGGGACGGTCCGTGCGGACGCGTAAGTTGCGGTGCGTCTATAAAAGTCGCGTATACGGTTGTCGCGGGCTCTGTGCCTGCCGGGTGAGAAATCGCACTCGCGGAGGACGTTGCTCGTCCCGTTTTGCCCTGAGTAGTTCGTAGCCCCGTTATGTCGATGTGCGTGTTGTATGTGCGTGTATGTGGGAACGCGCGAGCCCTTGTGGTTCGTTCGAAGCGTGGAAAACGACTCGCTCGTCCAGCGTGTGATAGGTCGTGTGCGATCTCTTCGTACCGGGACGGCAGTTCTCCGACCGCGGCGATCTCCGTATGGCTCTGTCGGTACTCCGCGTGCACACCGCTTGTTCGAGGTGTCGCGATCACGGTTCCGTCGCCGCTTGATACGTTTTCGCGACCCTCGTACGTCCTGTGTTCCTCGCGTCCGTTCACGACGTCCCCTCGAAATGCGACTCTAGGGTATTTTTAACTCTTTAAAAGGAATTCTATTCGATCATCGATCAACCGCTCGTCGTTACCGATATCGTCGATGGTAGTTGTGGTTGCTTCTTATTATCGTTTAGCTTTAATAATATTGCACTTAGGTACACTCGTTTTTTGAACACACTGAAATATATATGTATGCGGCGCGAGGTTCTCTCTCCAGCGAGCTCCTTCTTCCTCCTCCAACCTCCACTTCTTCTTCTTCTTCCTCTTCTTCTTCTTCTTCTTCTTCCCGTTGCTCTTCTTGCTCCGCTCGTTCCTTCTATCTTTCGCCTTTTCACCGTTGGTCGTCTCACTTGCTTCCACTCGTCCGCATCTATCTCTATTTCGGACCTCTATCCTTCTATCCCGTTCTCTCACCTTTCTCTCTTCTTCGCTACTCCGAATCACTCTCGTCGCAACCCCGCTTCTACGCGTCTCGCTTTCGCTCTTCTTTTGCTCTTGTGTTCCTCCGCTTCTTCTGCTTTGCTCGTCTTATTCTGCTTCTTCCGCTTTGTCCAGTCTTCCTCTCCTGTGCGGGAATCTCTTGCTGCAATGCGTCTCCCGCTCGAAGCTGCAATTCAGAAAGAAAACGCTATTTTTATGCCGATCGTTTCGCACTACGTTTCTCCACCGACGTACACGACCAGCGACGAAACACGTTTTATCAAACATCGGCGCACTTGGTTCTCACAGAACGCCACGACGAAGCATGCAATTCACGAGCGTTTTTCGGTATCGTCGACGACCTCGCACCGAACGCGACTTCGAGACACCGTTTGCCACTCACTGCCTAAACTCGAACGTTTCGCCTCGAACGTCGATCATTTCCCATCGAATACGACAACGAAACGTGATACGTGGATACGTGCACCTGTGGGACCGGGACCGACGACACCGGGACTTTCGAACCGTTTCCGTTTCCAAGGATTTCCCTCGTACGGGCACTCGGCTCTCTCGCGAAAGAAAACTCCTCGATTCGCGTTCCCGTGAATTACCGTTACGAACATCGCGAACGTTCTTCGCGAATATCGCGAATCGTTCGAGCACACGTGAGCCGCGTAAGGTGTCTCGTCCGTCGCGTCGCGTCGCGAAACCAGCGAATTCAACCACGGTGCGATTCGACTCTCCACGCGTCGATCTCGCGAGCGACGTTGCAACGTACGTCGACGTATCGTGCGTCGATTCTCCCGCCGATTCGAAAACCGCGTACGAACGATCCGTATCGTTCTCGACGCGTAAGTAAACGCTGGATCCACGAGAAACGAAGCGAGCTCGCGTACCGACGATCTCTCGTTCCTTCGTAAATCTGTTTGTTCGTCCAGGCACTCCATTTCCGGCTCGATGGCGGGATTAAGAAAGGATCGAGCCGTCCGCGATCGCGACGAAACACTGCAGACGACGATGACGTGTACGAGCCGTGTCGGGGAGCAGGATGGAGGGGGTCGAATCGGCGGCGAAAGAGGGTCGGCCGAAAGAGGGGAAAACTGACCAAAATCGCGGCGGAACAAAAAAAAGAAAGTCGAAACGAGCGAGAAGGTCGTCGACGGTCCCACTATCCGTGCACATCGGGCCCGTGTCACTTTCTCGCAAAGTCCGCGGATCACTGCTCGCTACCCGATGAAAATCCAAGATCCCTTACGTTCCAAGATCCGGTGAATCTCTCGTGACGCGGGGTAACGCTCGCGCGTAAACACGTTCGGCTTCTCTTCTCGGTACTAACTCGCGCGTAGACGGATGTTTCGTCGATGCGAGACGACGACGACGACGACGACGACGACGACTTTG
This sequence comes from Ptiloglossa arizonensis, assembly GCF_051014685.1. NCBI lineage: Eukaryota > Metazoa > Arthropoda > Insecta > Hymenoptera > Colletidae > Ptiloglossa > Ptiloglossa arizonensis. Next base: position 3,808,316 of record NC_135061.1, read on the forward strand.
AAGAAGACGACGACGACGACGGCGACGAACCACCGGTAAGACACGAACGAAGACGAAGACGTTGGATCAAGGTTGTTCCAATATTCCGTTGGTTGGTCGTTTAGACGAAGCACGACGACGACGAGGAGGACGACGACGACAAACGGCGCGTGCACGATCGAGGAAAAAGCTCTCTCCTCTTCCGCGTTCTCGAGTCCTTGACGGAGGAGGAACCGAAACTGACTCGGGTCTGCGGCTCGCGAGAAACGCTAAGTCCTTCTCCGTCGGCGGGGGCCGGTGGTGGCGCGCTTCTCAGACCGCGTGCGTCTGACTAAAAGCCACCCCCTCGTGCCTTAAAGAACGCGTGTTCGGGTAGGGGCGTTGTCTTAGGTGGTGCGCGGTCGCGAAATTTCTGGCTGCCTCCGGCTGCCTTCGCCGGCTCGGTTTTCCGCCTAAGAGGCTCGCGAGCCGGGGTCCGCGGAACCCTGGGCCCCGGCCCGGGTCACCCTCGACCGACGTTCGACCCTTGGCCGGTCCTCCCACGGCCAAAATCTACCTCCGAGAGGACGAAAAACCGAGCCTGCCCTAGGACAGCAGTTTTCAAGCCACCCCTCTTTTCCTTCGCCCCCACCAGACACACCGCGTCGAGGCGCGCGCTCTGTCTCCCCCTTTTCCTCGACACTCGACCACCACCGACCCACCCCCCCTAGGCTTCTCCTCCTTCACCGCGCGTCTCTCCTCCCGCTCCTTCGGCCCGAAACCCGGCTCCTGCGAGCACAGTGGGTGGGGGACACCGCTACTCCGACTCCACCGACGTCTCCGTCGGGGGTAGTCGTCCTAAGGGGTTGAGAAAGAGAGTGGGGCTGGCTCTCTTTCTCCCTTTCCCGCTTTTTCTCCTATCCCCCGATCTCCTACACCCCCCTTCCCTCTCTTCCTTCCTTCTTGTACGGTAAGGGGCGCGAGAGATCGCCCTCGTCCTCGTACTCGTACTCGTCCTCGTCCTCGTTCCTGCACCCGGATCGCCACCCTCGCGGATCGCACTTACGCTCCGACGCGCTCCTCGGACTGCTCGGTTCTCTCGCGAGTAACTCCTTGAAAATTCCCTTGGCGGCGGTGGTGGTGGTGGTTACGGTGGCCGGCCACCGGGCGCGTGCTAGCCTCGCGAACCGACGTATTCGACTGACCGAAAAATTCCCCTCGAAAAACTTTTTGGGGGTGTAGGTACGAATAAAAAGAAGGGGACCGTCGTATAAAAATGGCCTCCCTTGCGCTCCGTATGGCCGTGCACGCGTGACTAACCCCGGAAGGGGGAGTGGGACTTCTTTTTTATCCCTTCCAATCGGCTCGACCCTTCGAGCCACACTTTTTTTCTTTCCTCTCGTGTCTCTCTCTCTCTCTGTCTCTCTCTTATATTCTATCTCTCTCGCTCGTAGATCGCTCGAGGAACGATCCTTACACCCCCACCGAGATCTCGATCCCGAAAGATGGATCGTCGACCTCGAGTACGTCGACTTTTCGCTACGCCGGCGATGTTCGTTTCGCGGTGGTCGATGGTCATCCCGCTCGTCTTACGCACCCTCCTCGTCCGACAGACATCCCCCTCTCTACCTCGCAACCCTCTCTCCGCGGCCGTCTAACGTGTCCACCCCACCATCGCGCGAACCTTTCCATCCCTCCCGTACTCTCGGCCAACGTCTTTCCCCTCCGTTGGTTCTTCCGTCCCTCTCTCTTTCGCGAGCCACCCTCCACCCTCGCAGGAGACCGTCTGTCCTTTCCTCTGCCCGGTTTTCCCTACCTTCGGCTCGCTCCACCGTTTTCATCCCCACCGTGCTCACGCGCGCCGAGATCCCCCACGCGCCGCTTTTTTACGCCGGCCTCGTCCTTTTTTCCACGTGTACGCCACGTGGAAGTGTGAGTCCACAGCTCCGGGGGACGACACGGTTATTTTTTCACCAAACTTCCTTCCCCGTTTCTCGTCTCGCGCGAACAACGAACGATACGCTTTATATTCCATCGGTGGTTCACCGGGAGAACGCGAGAAACACCCCGTTCCTTTGTCACGGTGCACGAAATACTCGTCGAGGATCCAAGTTGGCAAGGATTTTAACGCGCGAGGCGAGCCCGAAGAGATCGACGAGCCTCGATAGAGTTTCGACGCACGCCTCGATCTATCTGCCGCGCCAATCTGACAGATGTCCGTAACCGTACGAGCATTTTTCGGCCCCGCATCTGCATAAACACGCGTAACGACGGCGCGGGGGAGTGCACGGAAAGAAGGGCCCATGTACCACGATCGCGATCGAACTTCCGGCCGCGACAGGCTGTTACCGAGGTAGGAATTCCCCGTGGAGAAAGTACGCGCGCGCGTACCTCTTTTGATACGACGTTCGACTTTTTCTTTCAAAGAACGCACGCAGGATTTTGCATCGATCGAGTGGTAAGGAGATTCACAGTCAATCGCTTAGGGTTTCCTTCGAAACGAGCAAAGACGAGTTTTCTCAGAGATTTTCCCATTGGCGCGCGTTTCGAACGCGTGGACATCCGATGAACCCTACTGTAACTCTTTCACTGCGTATAGGGGGGATCGTAATTGAAAATTGAACTCTGGTTGTTAGTTTCTGATTGAAAAGTCCGATCTGCGAACAGAAGGTTTAATGTTTGTCGCCTTTTAGACCGCGCGGAAATTTCGTTACACGATTTTGCCCAGTCGCGTCGGTTTGGAGTATTGGAGTGAGAAAACTGTCCAATGTTGCGTTTGGTCATTTGGCATCTTTCTCGCGGGATGAAATTATAAAGGGATATTGATTCTTTGTACCGAACGATTTTGCTCAGACGCGTCGGTTCGGTGCAAAAAATGTTTCCAAAAGGAGACGCGATGCTTTCCAGAAAGAAAAAATCGCTATCAATGCAACGATGTTCCATCCAATGCCCTTTACACCGCGTAGAATCAAAAAAGAGTAGAATTTTCGGCCAGTCGTGTCGGTTCGGTGAAAAAATGTTTTCAAAACTCGGCGCGATGCTTTCCAGAAAGAAAAAATCGCTATCAATGCAACAATGTTCTGTCCAATGCTCTCTACACCACGTAGAATCGGAAAAGAGTAGAATTTTCGACCAGTCGTGTCGGTTCGGTGAAAAAATGTTTTCAAAACTCGGCGCGATGCTTTTTACTAGGAAAAAATTGTTATCAACGTAACAATCTTCCATCCAACGACCTTTACATCACGTAGAATCGGAAAAGAGTAGAATTTTCGGCCAGTAGCGTCGGTTCTAAGAAAAAATCGCTACCAATGCAACGATCTTTCGTCCACTGCCCTTCACGTTACGTAGAATCGGAAAAGAATACAATCATGAACCGGTCATGTCGGTTTGGTGCAAAAAATGTTACTAAAACGAGACGCGATGCTTTCTACTAGGAAAAATTGCTACCAACGCAACAATCTTCCATCAAATGCCCTTTATATTGCGTAGAATCAGAAAAGAGTAGAATTTTCAGCCAGTCGCGTCGGTTCTAAGAAAAAATCGCTACCAATGCAACGATCTTTCGTCCACCGCCCTTCACGTTACGTAGAATCGGAAAAGAATACAATCATGAACCGGTCACGTCGGTTTGGTGCAAAAAATATTTCCAAAACTTGGCACGGTGCTTTCTACTAGGAAAAATTGCTACCAACGCAACAATCTTCCATCAAATGCCCTTTGCATTGCGTAGAATCAGAAAAGAGTAGAATTTTCAGCCAGTAGCGTCGGTTCTAAGAAAAAATCACTACCAATGCAACGATCTTTCGTCCACCGCCCTTCACGTTACGTAGAATCGGAAAAGAATACAATCATGAACCGGTCACGTCGGTTTGGTGCAAAAAATGTTACCAAAACGAGACGCGATGCTTTCTACTAGGAAAAATTGCTACCAACGCAACAATCTTCCATCAAATGCCCTTTATATTGCGTAGAATCAGAAAAGAGTAGAATTTTCAGCCAGTCGCGTCGGTTCTAAGAAAAAATCGCTACCAATGCAACGATCTTTCGTCCACCGCCGTTCACGTTACGTAGAATCGGAAAAGATTCATTTACGCGGCGTAGAATCGGAAATAGTCGAATTTTGAGCCAGTCGCGTCGTTTAGGTGTCGATGTCGGTATCGGTGTCGGTTGCGTTCGGTCCATCGACAACTCGGCTGCATTAATTCGAGAGAAGTCCTCCCGAAGGGAGATTTTTCCTCTTCCTATTTGCGCGGCGTATCCTATTCATCGACTCTCCGTTTACGGGGCGGATGAAGCCTATCTACGATCAAATGACCAGGTACACCGAGTTACCCGAGGTTATTTTTCGAGTAGGCCGGCAACTTTTACGACGGGGAAAATACGCACGAATTTATGGACTGGGGCGATAAGTGAGCGGGATGGGCAAGGAGTTGGAGGAGGTGGGGGGAGTAGGAGGGGGAAGCATTGGGCAATCGAGGCTCGTTTTAAATTACAAATGAACCGGCAGGGTGAAAACAGGTGAGAGCCGAGGCTCCTTCGCGAAGGGTGGGTGGATCGCGAGCTGCATGCGCACATATGCACCGGGCAGCGTTCGCACGGCGAACGGAACGGAACGGAACGGCCAATTGCACCTACGTACGCGCACACGTTCATGTAGCATTTTAGATCCCAATCCCGATCCCGATTCCCCCGATCCCGATCGGCAGCTGGAACCTCGACGAACCAACCGACGCAAGAAGGATACTCGACTCGAGTCGAGTCCAGTCGAGTCGAGTCGAGTCGAGTCGAGTCGAGTCGAGTCGGTGCATACGACGTGCACGTGCACTTGCATCTTGGCTGCCAGTTGTGCCGGCGAGCGACGCGACCGCTCACCCGCGTTCTCTCTCGCTCCGTGAATCGACTCGATCGACTCCCCTGATAGAACGCACCGCTCCGCGTAGGAAGACATTTGTCTTCTGGCTCCGATCTTGCCTTCTTTCTTTCGATTGTCCGCCTTCTCGGCCCGAAACGAGAACCCGAGACCCTCTTACTCCCACCGTCTCGAACCGTCTCCCCGTTTTCTCGATACTCCTCGAGTACACTCGCGGATCGTTTTCTATAGTTTTCCCCGCGAGAAACTCCACCCTACATCTATGCCTCTAACCACGCCGGATACGTTTATTTTCGCGAGACAATCCAACCAACGGAGTACCTGTCGAGATCTCGTTCCCTGTTCGTGAGTCGAGTCGCCTCGCCGATTCATCCCCTCGCGAGAAAACCACCCCGTGGAGAGGTGACGCCTGGTGGCGAGCCGGAGAACGAGCCTCGAACGAGTGCAGAAAAGGGTGACTGGTTCCTCAGGTTTCTGTCCGTGCTAAGCTCCCCGAACGGGAAATATCGATCGCGCGGCGATCCTTCGGAGGACGAGTTTCTTTCTTTCTTTCTTTCTTTCTTTCTTTCTTTCTCTCTCTCTTTCTCTGCAATTCGAGGCACGATTTACGATACTTTTCCTCTCCTCTGCTCCTCGATACTTTCCGCGACGTCTCGTATCCGTCACGTGGAACAGTCACGGTGAAAGCACGCCGCCCGTATCGCGTCCGAGCGATCGTTTCCTCGATTACGATCGTAACGACGAACCGTAGGGACGAGCGTCACACGAACTATCGAAACTGCAATCCGGATTAAGAATTCTAACGGTAGGAGTGCTCGGCCAGTAGGATGAAATGAGCGACGCGTCCGGCGCATTACGCAATGAAAGAAACAAATGAAGCTTAATAGAAAAACTGCCCGCGCTAGAAAAACCGTTCCATCGTGCGCTTAGTACAGCTGCGGCAGAAAGTGCGCCGCGTTGATACTACCCTCGTTGCGGTTACCAGCTCGCGGAAAATAAGTTCACGGGAAATCCACGGGGCCCGATTTACCCGAAAATCTTCCACGTTCGGGAATTTTCACTTGGTTCGTTCAAAATCTACGAAATACGCGCGAAATGGTGCGCGTTAGTTCGAAGAACATCGTTTCGCGACAGATGTAGCGAAATTGGGTGAAAATTTCGGGAAATTCGATGAAAAATGTCTCGCGGCCGTCGATTTTCGCTACGTTCCTGAAAATCGAGGGAATCGTAGCCGCGAGTACGTGTCTGCGCGTGTGTGTACGTGTTTGCGCGCGAGCACGCTCGTCCTCGGCGTGGGAGATCAAAGTGTCGGCGAAACTCGACGCGGACACCGCGCGACGAGTCCCAGGAACGCGTCGCTCGCATTTTTCCCGACTGTACCACCACCGTCGACGTCTGTGGCTATGTCAATAGGAGCCAATCTAAGTACATATGCACACACAGATGTAATGCAGCGCGCGGTGCACGCTGTGTAGACCGTGATGCAATCGTGCCTCGTGCCTCGTGCAGTTTCGACATTCTCTTTGCCCCGCGCACTGGCACAAAGTGCGGCAACGAGTGCCGTGGCAGAAAATTGATGCGCTTCGATTCAGAGGCGGACACCACCGCTGTACGTCCGTACGTCCGTACGTACGTTTCTCGCTGGGATATACTCGTATCCACCGTCGGTATCCGACGATTCGGAAGATCTGGTTCGAACGATCGACTCGATGCGAAATCGAGACAGAGACACACGGAGGAGGATTTCTCGTCGAGGCTCGCGAACCGATTTTTCACGACTCGCGTACGCCGAGATAAGATAAGGGGACGCGTATCCAGGATCAAGGTGACCAAGATACGCGGCCTCGCCAGAGATTGAACCGTGTCACGAATCACCCGGCTGACTGTTGCTGCTCGAGATACCGAGACACCGCGACCGGGATACGTTCTATACGGATTAAAAATCACGGCCGATGCGTTAGCGAGACACTTTCGTTGGAAACGATGGGGTCGAGTCGGGAGATCGAACACCATTAACAAACTTGAGATTTTCTAGAGATTTTCTAGAGATTTTCTAGAGACGAGATCGAAGGACACTTTGTTCAGAAATCTGACCACGGTGCACTCAGGACCTACGAACCTACCAAAGTTAACTTTGGACGAAAGAAAGCTACGAGTTGATTCGGTTGAAGTCGAGATCTACCGATAATAAACGAGAAATAAACTTTCGTTGGATATGTCGGATAAGAGAATCACCGAGAGGAAACGTTGAATTTCAGGGAAGATTATTTCGCTTGGAAATCGCGCGGGGAATCCGTAGTTGGACCGCGCGATACGTCAGAGAAGCAACAATTGTTCCAACAGAGAAATGTCGGGAATAGGTGCTTAGAAATCTGGTGGACAATTATCGTTGGACTTTAGGTGAAAAGTGCGAATAGTTCGAACGGAAGAAATTTAAGAATAGATTAACGAGTCGATGGATTCGGGTGAAGTTTAAACCTTGATCGTATCGCACGACTGGAATAGTTGCATCGAGATTGGACGATGATTAATGCACTTTTCTTGGAAATGAGCGAACAGAAGAAGAGTTCATAATCAAAGTTTTCTGAATTTTGAATGTACTTCGATAGAAGACGATCTCGTTCGTGAATCTCTAACGATCGTTAGACAAGATGTCACGAGACACTTTCGTTGAACACGAGTAACGAATCATTGTTCAGACGAAGCTAACATCTACATAACACTGTGACCAGAGTCGAAGCTTCCTGAACAAAGTTGACACCTCGATCGAAGATCGATACTAATCGGTAATTTTTCTTACAATTTTGAGAAAAATCCTCGCTGATCCAGACGGTCAACGACACCCTTGAAGATCACAGTGTTCGCACAGGGACGATTAACTCACTGTCCTTGGACACGACGAAACAACCGACTATTGTTCAAACCAAGGGAAACCACGACTAGGTTCCACGGACATCTCGATCGGAGACAATGTTATTTACAAATCTCGCGACGAATCGTCGTTCGGACAAGAACGTCTTTCGTCGCAAGAACGGGTAACTTTCGACGGAATAGCGAACCGTTGTTCGAACGAAGAAGAGCTAAGACTAGATTCGGGAGTTGGCAGACTCGATGAAACCGAGATCTCGATCGGAGAGTATTTTGTTTAGAAAACTCGGGGAGAATCGTCGTTGGACCACGGTATATATATACTACTCGAGAACGATTCACTTTTCTTAGAATCGACGGAATAGCGAACCGTTGTTCGTAGAGGTAACACCTGGACGAGATTCTAGAGAAACCGAGACCTCGACCAGGGACGATTTTGTTTACGAATCACTCGGAGAATCGTCATTGGACCACATGTCGACGACACCGTGAACCGTTGCAACGCGGACAACGATCGAAACCATCGAGCTGCTCTCGATTACCAGACTCGGGCACGAGATGGGAATTCCACTGCGAATACTCTCGTAACGACCATCTATATTTACGATTTTCGATTTTCGTCGGTCTACGTTATAGATCTAGGCCTTAACGATAAGATTTGTCTATATCTATATTTACGATTTTCGATTTTCGATTTTCGTCATTCTACGTCATAGATCTAGACCTTAACCATAAGATTCGTCGTTAGATTGGTCATGGACCAGATGTTCTTTCGTTTGAGTCAACTGGAAGATAATCGTTGTACCTCACCACGAAAAGCTGAGATTAAAACTAGGTTCGAGTTAAAAATCTATATTTACCATTTTCGATTTTTGATTTTCGATTTTCGTCGTTCTACATTCACGATCTAGACCCTAACCATAAGATTTGTCGTTAGATCGGTCGTGGATGAGATGTTCTTTCGTTTGGGTCGACTGGAAGATAATCGTTGTCGTACTTGACCACGAAAAGCTGAGGTTACGACAAGGTTCGAGTTAAAAATCTATATTTACGATTTTCGATTTTCGATTTTCGATTTTCGTCATTCTACGTCATAGATCTAGACCTTAAAGATAAGATTTGTCGGTAAATCGGTCATGGACGAGATGTTCTTTCATTTGGGTCGACTGGAAGATAATCGTTGTACCTCACCACGAAAAGCTGAGGTTACGACTAGGTTCGAGTTAAAAATCTATATTTACGATTTTCGATTTTCGATTTTCGTCATTCTACGTCATAGATCTAGACCTTAACCATAAGATTCGTCGTTAGATTGGTCATGGACCAGATGTTCTTTCGTTTGGGTCGACTGGAGGTTAATCGTTGTACCTCACCACGAAAAGCTGAGATTAAGACTAGGTTCGAGTTAAAAATCTATATTTACGATTTTCGATTTTCGTCATTCTACGTCATAGATCTAGACCCTAACGATACACGATACGATTTGTCGTTAGATCGGTCATGGACGAAATATTCTATCGTTTGGGTCGACTGGAGGATAATCGGATCGTCGAAAAGCTGATATTATGACTAGGTTCGAATTAAAAATTTATATTTACGATTTTCGATTTTCGTCGTTCTACGTTCACGATCTAGACCCTAACGATAAGATTCGTTGTTAGATCGGTCATGGACGAAATATTCTTTCGTTTGGGTCGACTGGAAGATAATCATTGTCGTACCTGACCACGAAAAGCTGACATTAAGACTAGGTTCGAGTTAAAAGTCGAGAATCATTGCGAAACCATAATCAACGACGATATCTTCCAATGCAATAGTTTTCCAATGCAACGACATCTTTCAATGCAACAGTTTTCCAATGCAACGACAAATAATTTCCAATGCAACAGGACAGTTGTTTTTTTCCTACGCTGGAACCGATTCTCGTCCAAAATCGAGCAAGGCAGATCCGAAAGACCGGAATCCACTTTCGATCGAAAAGCTCGCGAACCGTCGTCGAATCGCGCGATCAATGACTCGTGCAAGCACAGAAGAGGTACGACTATGATCGAGTTCGAGTTTGAGTTTGAAACCGCGCTCGTGCACTGTACCATTCACGATTTGAACGCAACGACGAAGCGTTTCTTTCGTACAAGGTGTCGAAGAACTGTTCGAACGAGGAGACTTTGGCTACAGTTGACTTTCAATTGGAAATTTCACGCAGAATCGTCGTCAAATTAGAACACCAACTATACGCAGAAAGGAAATATTGAAACCAAAGACTTCTATAAGAGTTTCATCGAACGCGACTAAACGACAATGAATCGTTTCTTGTAGAGGTATGGTAGCGAAACCATGATGAACGAATCTAGGACTTTTGAGGTAACAACGTGGAACTTTTCGTCGAGGATGATCGTTCCTAAACTGGAAGAGTAGAAGCTATTGTTATTTTAAATTTTACGACGAAAGATCGTCGAATCTCGTTATCCAGACGATGAAAGACTGTTAATATTCTAGAAGGAGTACTCGAAGAAGAAATCTCATGGAAAATCATCATCAAATGTTCGGTCTAGGTTAGGACCAGGTGTATGATCGCAAGGTAATTTGTTATTCTGAGATTTCTTTGCAACAACGAGGAATTTATTCCGTTGAGAGCAATGAAAAACTATTACTACTCTAGACTCGAACGAGAAATTGAAGCTTCTCACGGAAAATCGTCACCAAAGATTGGTCTAGGTCCAAGATGAAAGACTATTGTCCTAGATCATTCGGGAGGTGAATATTTCTCTCGATCGGAGAGCTTGCAGAAGTCACTGAACCTCACGGGATAGGTTCAGGTCGGACGATTCGGATGTACCGAATAAAAGTTTCTTTGGTACACGTCGAATAATTATTGTTCCAAGCCTAAGAGATTAGAAACCAAGTTTTTGTGGATGATTTCCCCGATTAATCAAAAGCTCGCAATGGTTTCGAACCTCATGGTCCGGATTAGATGTAATTTAATCGACGATTCGGATGTACCGTGATCTTTATTTCGTATCTGCTGAATAATTATCGATCCAAGTCTAAACGACCAGAAACCAAGGCTTCGCGGATGGTTTCCCCGATTAACCAAAAGCTCGCAAAGGTTTCGAACCTCACGGTCCGGATTAAATGTAGTTCGATCGACGATTCGGATGTACCGAGATCTTTACTTCGTATCTGTCGAATAATTATCGATCCAAGCTTAAGCGACCAGAAACCAAGGCTTCGCGGATGGTGTCTCCGATTAACCAAAAGCTCGTAAAGGTTTCGAACCTCACGGTCTGGATTGCGTCTAATTCGATCGACGATTCGGATGTACCGAGATCTTTATTTCGTATCTCTTGAATAATTATCGATCCAAGCCTAAACGACCAGAAACCAAGGCTTCGCGGACGATTTCTCCGATTAACCAAAAACTCGCAAAGGTTTCGAACCTCACAGTCCGGATTAGATGTAGTTCAATTGACGATTCGGATGTACCGAGATCTTTATTTCGTATCTGTCGAATAATTATCGATCCAAGCCTAAACGACCAGAAACCAAGGGTTCGCGGACGATTTCTCCGATTAACCAAAAGCTCGCAAAGGCTTCGAACCTCAATGTTCGGATTAGATCTAATTCGTTTGACGATTCGGATGTATCGAATAGACGTTTCTTTCGTCCGCGTGGAATAAACATAGATCCGAGGTAGCAGTTCGGTTTCGCGAACGGTTCCTCTCGGTGAGCGGGAGCGCGTAGTGACGGTATCTGGCGGTCAACGACACCGACGGTGATTCAAAGTTGGCGCAATCGCCACACGGGGTTGTATTCTTTCGTATCCTTGCGTCCGGGTCCCGGGTCCCGGGTCCCGTTATTCCGCGAGGGTGGAATAAAAGAGGGTGGCCGGGGGCCATGGGTGGGCCGTTAATCGCGGCAAATGCGAACGGTCTGGATGGAAATAGCCGCGCGGCCGTTTGCGATCGAGTCGAAAGTTGGGCGGTTTTTTGGGGGACGAAATGCAGCTCCGGGTGGCCGGGTAGGGGAATTTTCCGTGAAAATCATCGACGCGTCCCGGGTCATCGACGAGCTCGAACCCGGAACACGGAGCATACACGCGTGCGAACGCATGTGCACGTACTCACTCCGGCAGCGCCGGGAAGGTGGTAGGCCGGTGTGTCTCGTATATCGGGGTGGTGGTTCCCGCATAGAACGCCGTGCGACGGCCTCCCATTGGCCTCCCATTGGCCGGTCCGGGGGTGGCTCGCTGCAGTCATCGATTCAGGCAGTCATTGGCTGACTCGGCCCCGGCCGCCATTTTGAATGACTCCGGGATCAATACGCGGGGTGTGGAAAAAAAATGCATGCAGGCCCGCCACCCTCCTTCGCTCTCTCGCCCTCTCTCGCTCTCTCGCCCTAGCTTCGTGCCACCACCGACACCGTAGTTGCATCGCCTCCTCTTTCCACCGTGAGGCACCCTAACGCCTTTCTGTCCCTGTCCACCACCCCCTGCTGGCATTCCCGGCGCAACAACGGCCGACCATCGACGAACCCAGCCAAATGGGATGATAGACTCTGCTCGTTCCCTCTTCCTCCCTCCACTCTTTCTCACTCTCTCTCTTACTCGCTCTCTTTCTCGCTCTCTCGCTCTCGTTCTCTCTTCGTCGCCCACGTTTCTACCACGTACACCGTCGCGGTATTCGCGCGCGCACCCTCGTTCGAAAATCATCGAAAAAATGCTCGTCGAAGGCGCGCTGTTGCCGGTAGCCCCGCAACCGGCCACCCCCGGCCACCCTCTCCGTCATTCCCGACTCGTACGTAATGCTCGCGTGCTGCTGCGTCGCTACGTTGCATGCAGCGGCCGGTTTTCAAGCCGGGCCTCCGCTCGCGAAATGGGAAATTTCAAATCGAACCCCTGCTCACCCTCCCGTACTCCTGTCGACCGTCTCGCCCACCCCCGATCATCGGCCCCCGGTGCCGGTAGCGGTGCGTCATCGCGGACGCGGAAAATAAAATGATTTCGAGCTCGCCTCGCGTTTTATTTTTCCCCCTTTTTTTTCCCCAACCACCCACCCCCTCGCTCGTTTGCCGGCAACCGTTCCGAACGATAAATTCACCCCCCGCCGAGATTCGCCGATCTCGCTCCGGACGATCGTGATTTCGTCGGAACGTACCCCCTCGACCCCACCCCCTTCGACGATTTTTCGCGAGCGTTCGTCGCTCGAGTGTCTTCCATATCGATTTCAACGATTGAAAGTACGTTTCGATCGCTGGAAACGAACCGTGGACGATAGCCATCGAGTCGTCGCGTATCGCTTAATAATCCGCGAATTATAACGATAATGCGCGTAATGGCGATACCGAGGGGCAACGGTAGCGATTACGGCGTAGTTGCTATGATTACGGACACTCTCGCGTTTAACCGATTCACCGTAATAAGTGTTGCAGCCGTGGCAAGCGCGGTGCTGTACGCACGAAAGTGTACAATTACGAGTAGCGAAGTTTCGCGTCGGTCGTTGCTGGGTGTGCCGTTTTCCCCAAAGGGTCTATCTGTATTATCGCGATGGATGCAAGACGAGCGGAGAAGACCAACGGATAGGTTCGAGGTTCGTTTTAGTCGCGCGCGGTGGTTTTTCGATGCGATTCGCTAGCGCGTCGGTGCGAGGTTTCGAGAGAATCGCGAGACGCTACGATAGATTCATTTTTCGCGCCGGAATCGAGGAAAGCATGCAGCATGCCGTGCGATGGTTCGTTACCATTTGGTGGTCTACTTACGTTTGGAACCGAACTAATTGAAACAAGGACATAAGGCTTCTCTTGGTAGCAACGACTTTTAGATCACATTTTTAGTTATTAAGAATTTTATCGTTTTTTTTCATTTTTTTCGCGTTTAAAATTTACGTTTAAAATCTAAAGTTTCTCAAAACTTGTTAAAAATATACTTTAGTCATATCTTTACAATTTACTTTGTTAGGCGTCTAAAGTGTTTTTTTGTATTTTTTTTTTCTTAAGTATTCTTTTTTTATCCCCCCTGTGTCTCCTGCTTGTTCCTTCGACAGTGTAGGTATACTCTTCTTTCTTTAAGGCAATGCTTTTTTGTTTAATTTCGTTTCTTCGCTATTTTTTTGTGCTTTTTTTGATATTTTCTTTTCTCTTTATCCCTTGGTTTCCTATATCCCTTTTCCACGATCTCTTCTTTTTCTTTCTTTTCTTCGTCGTCTTCTTCTTCTTCCAAACTTCTTCTCCTTCTTCTTCTTTTTACTTGTCGAAATTTCGAAATGAGGAACGCTCGAAAGTAAGCTTTGTTTCTAAGTAATCGAGTCCGGTTTCGGCAGAAACTTAAGAGGAGTTGTTCAGACTTTGTGTTTCACAGACAGAAATCGGTGCGTGGTTTCGGAAACGGTGAAATTAATTTTTCAATGAAATAACTATGACAACACATAACAACACAGTGCGACGCGTCTGAAACAGAAAGAAAACGGGGCTCGTCGACGGTGTCCTCGCGGGAACCGCGGATCGATTTCGACGATTTACGAGTATCGGACGCGGCCGGCGACGTACGAAGGACCGAGAATCTCGACGAGAATCTCGACGACCCCCGAGAAAGTTCCCCGTCCCAAAATACAAATCGTTGTTCCCCGTTGGAAAAATCTAACCCACCCGAAAAACTTGCAAACAGCGAAAACACGATCGTTGGATCGATCGCGAAAGAAGGATAAGAATAAATCGCGTTATATGTCGGATGATCGCGGGTTCCGATTATCGAAGGTGTCTCTTGGCCCGTGGGCGTAATTACGGTTGGTTTCGAATTTCCCGCGTCGTGTTTGAGGAAAAACCCGGGCTCGTAAGAAGGGGCCCACGTGACTCGAGGAACGAATGAGCGTCTTCGGCGCCCCCGCCGCTCGTTCCCTCTCGGCCCTCCCCTACCCCACCCGTTCGAGCTCCTGGTTCCCCCTTCTAGGGAGGCGCGCGGCGTCGCTCCTTGCGCGTCGTGGTAAGACGCGTCGGGACGCTGTCTCGGTCCTTGTCCCTCTCCCATCGGTTCTCGGTCCTTTCCTCTTTCTCTATCACGGTCCTCGTGCTTTCCCGGACTTTTCTCCCCCACGTGTTCCTCGCTCCTCGCGGCTCGCCAGTGTCTGTCGGTGCGTCGCGGGACGGTGATCTTGGCAGAAAGCGGTCTCCTTCTTCCAACCTCGGTCACTTCCGCTCCTCATTCCCCTACCCTTTCGTCTCACCTCGTAACCGTACGCGATCTCACCACCGGACGTCCCGCGATCAACCGATCTCCTCGGTCCTTCTTTCGCGACGAATTACGAGACGCGACGCGACGCGACGCGCCCAACCCCCCTAATATACGACTCCTCGTATACGAGTATTCCCGCGGTTCCCCGGGGTTCATCCGGGTCGTTCACCCCCGTCTACGAGCACCTCGCGCGCACCCGAGGCGATTTTCTCGCCGATCGCGATGCGAAATCCGGCCGTTTCAGGGAATTTTCGTTAACCTTTGATAGAGGCATTGCGAGCATCCCCGTGTCTGAGTAGCAACTGCGCCGTGGCCCCGTGCCGGGCACCCCCACCTCACCTCCTCGCCGACTCTATCGCACCAACGGGCCGCCAACCCTCTCTCGGACGCGCGCCCCATCGTCCTCCACCGTCCTCCACCGTCCTCCACCGTCCTCCATCGTCCTCCCCCTCCTCCCCGTTCAACCCCCCGGACCTCAACGCTTCTCTCTCATGCACGACCAGCCCTCTACGATGGACCTTGTCCCTCCAAACGCCACCCAGCCACCCTCCCAGCCAGCGCTCCCGACTGCGCTCAAGCGCTCTCGCGCGTTCGCCTTTTGCGCTGCGCAAACCCCGCCAGGTGGACGATTCGAGCCTACGATCATCGTCCACCTCGCTCTGAACCACCTCGCTCTGAACCACCACCGCGTCTTTCGGTTCTTAGCCAACCGAAACCGAGCTAACCCGATTTTCTTAACGCCACCGCGACGAGACCTGATCGTCCAAGCTCGATCGAGACGTCTTCGTACGAATCTAACCGAGTTACACAGAGACGCGAGATCCGACCGAGGGATGACTTCGTTTTATCGATTGTTTCGATTGCAGTGCCGCTGATATTCACCCGCTACGTTTTACCAACGCTCGTAATTCCTACGGACACCGAACGCTCTTGGGACTCGTTCGGTGGTTACCATCACCTTTTAACGAACTTTCTGCGGTACGGTTGATGCTTTTTTCAGATCGATGGAGATCGAGGGTCGATCTCGCGTTTTGAAACACACTGCTACGGAACGCGGGACCTATCGTACCGAGATGAACTTTTAAACCGTTTAGGGAAACGTGTAGGGTAACGACCCAACGAATTGTCGATACGTACGTCTTTGGGCAAGGAATTGTATCGGGTTGTTCGGTAAGTCGTTTTCCAAATTGGAGAATGTATAATTTCAGGAAATGGTTGTACATTTTGAAAGAATTGTGTTTTATTCTCATCAAAAAACACGAAATCACTTTTCGAATAAGCTAGTGTATATCGTAAAACGATCGATTTTAAAATACCAAAGGGTCGAACGATTTCACCAGCACGATGGAGACAATCGACTTTACGAACAAGATTGGTTTAAACAGATAAGGAACCTCGACGAGCTGAAAATATGAAACGTAAAGATGTGGAAAGATGGCAAGGACCAACCAAAGTAATAAATAATTCCAACGCGTTGGGAACGTTGAAATGTACCTAAAGATTCTTAATTCCTTTCGCTGATGATAATTGATTCGTTAATACGGGAATGGGGGACAGTCTTGTGCTTCCACGTTCCTTCCACGCTTCCATCGTACGTCGAGCGTGACTTGTTAATAAATAAACCGATTATCTCGATCGTCGCGCGAAAAGTATTCGACTTGGACGAGAATTCGCTAACCAGAATCGGTATTATCGACGAACGTCGTGGCTTCGTTCCAACGCTCGCCAATCTTACGCTCCATCGTCAACCGGTCGATGCGATTTACACGGATTTCGAGTGTTCGACTCCGTCGAACGGTCCATCGTTTTAAACGAAATTAGTTCTCATCGAGTTTCAACGCCACGAGCATCTTACCGTGGATCTACGATCGTTGTAACGCGTTCACCTACGTGTGCGTGTGTATGGGGTGTATTTAGAAACTGGGACGAATCGTAGCTTGCCACTTTATGTGTGATTTTTGATAAATATCTGTCGATTTTCCAATCGATAGATTTTTGATCAAATATCTGTCGATTTTCCAAACGATAGATTTTTGATCAAATATCTGTCGATTTTCCAAACAATAGAATTCATTAACCGTCTTCTCTTTCAATCCATGGAAGATTCGAAATGAAAATGAAAACCAAACGTTGAATATTATGCTGGTACGAGGTTCTTTTTCAAAGTAAAAAGAAATTGTACACTCGGTACTTATAAAATCGACATTAACGCGTCGAAGTAAAATGATAGCTCGGTTCTCCATCGATGTTTCTTCGTTTCGATGTTCATAATCGCGTTGACCTTTGCTTTTAGATCGAGGCATCGAAACGGTACGAAATAAAGCTTAACAAAGGAATATTATCCAACGAAAGTTCATCGTATGAATCGAAGCGTAGGACGATGGAACTAATTTACTTACGCGTTGCGAAAATTCACGATTTCTGGATCTTCGTATCGATGTTCGAAGACGTTAGCGTATGATGACGTTGGACAACGTTTAGTACCGAATTATTTACATTATACCGTTTCGGAACAACAATCGCTGAAAAAGTTCTCCTTGCCCTCTTCACGATAGATTTTTAATTATTCAACGAGCTCTGGTTATTCCCGTCCCGTTTCTTCGCGGAACGTTCGGAATTAATTATTCGAAAAGAATATTTCGAGTTACAAGTCGTTACTTTTACTCGCTGTAAACGCGACCGACATCTATATCGAGGCACGTTAAATCGAACGTTGGTGAAACGCGTGAGCTCCCGTGCACCGTCCAACTTCATTTCCTCGAAAACGAAGCGTCGTGGAAACAAATATTATTCCACGCTTTCGATTTATTTCCACGCGTGCCATTCGTCGAAAGACACCGCGCGCCAAGTACGAAAACTTGCTGTTCGAATCTACGACGCGAAACTACGAAGAAATATTGCAATCGTACGTGACACACACTCGAGATCCATATAAATATTTCGATATTTTATACGACGTTTAGAATTGTGTAAATTAACGCACGTGTTCGCGTAATTTACGCGATTTTTCGCATTGTGCAAATCGGTACGTTTCACGCGATTCTAAAAACGGTTCGAATTTAAACATTGAAGTCGTTGAACAAAGATCGGCTCGGTACGAATTAATGATTTTGTTATCGGTTTTCTAAACTTATTTTCTTCGGTTAATTTTCCTCGAAAGTGTCAAATGTTGCACCGCAACGTTGCAAATAACTTTAGTTTGATGTGAGTCCAAAGATCAAGCTCGACATTTCTGAATTTACTTGTACATTATTTATAATTTTCGGTCTCGATTAGACGCTCCCAGTATCGATATTAACACTGGTAAGGTGTGGACGAATTTTGTTATTGTCTACGAATATATAAATAATTATACGAGGCCCTAGAGACGCTATCGTACCGGATATGTAACAAATTAATCACCATAGAGGTTAAGGGTTGAAGTACTTACATGGAATGAATTTTAATAGAGCGAAATCCGGTTATTATAATCACAGGTAATGTTATCGGTCAGCTATCGTATGAAATTATTGAAAAAAGATCCAACTATCGTAACTGAACGTCGATTAACAGTATCAATTTTAATAATTACAAATTCTTAGCAAAGTTCAAACTTTCTCCACAAAATTTCCTACGAACGTTATAATTTGTCATAAATCGAATTTAAAAAAAATTTTCTCATCCTCCGTGTAGGATTACCCAGTAACTATATTTCTAAAAAATCGCAAGTCTGAAAGTTATCGTCACAAAAGAATTCCACTGTAAAATTTAAATTACACAACTACGAAACAACTACACCGACAAACCGTCGAATGTTTCAATTTATAACCCTTCGACAGAGCTATGTAAAGAAATCGATACGGTAAAACAACACCGATGTAATTTTTTCAAGGAACTCGAGTTTCAAAATTCTCTCGAGAGGAGCCATTGTTGACACGGTTGGTTGTTTGAACTGTCAGTGTTCTCGCCTCGATCTCGCGATGATCCGTGCGTGGTGGTCGGTGGTCAAAAGAATGCATATTTTTGTAAAATTCCGCGAGCGACTATACCGGTGAATAACACGTGAGTATTCGTGGCGGCGACTTTCCGGCTGTTTACGATGCTTCGTTTCCACGATAGAGCGGTTTGTAAACGATGAGGGGTGGCCTCTCTATCACACCCAATAACGATTCGGAGGCGTTATCGCGGCTTTACATCCCTTTGGCCCCGGCGTGACAGTAAGGTTAGCACGCCGTTGTTGCGTACACGCCAGAATGGACTTCACGTTCACCATCGCGTGTATGTATTTCGAATCCCGGCGTCGACCGCAACTCGCCTCGTCCTCGCTTTATGAGAGACGGATCGTCTCCACGGGGAAACACGGGACGAACCTTTTAGGTTGGCCCTGCTCGCGCCACCCTCTTCCGATCCTAGATCGCGAAAATATTGCACGCTCGAACCACCATCGAGACGAAACGATTGGGGCCATTTTTACAACGCGATTCGCGACTCGAGGGGGCGAAACGTCCCTTGAGAATTTAGGGCGGAGTTCGTCGACGTTACGGCAACGTTCGACAACGTTGCGCGAACGTTTCGCTCTTGTAGGTCACGGATGATCGTCTTTGCTCGCGCGATTGGGACACTTTTGGATTGGTGTAAGTCGGTGGATGATTGTCGTTGAAATGTTTTTGGGTGGTGTATTTTTTTTTTTTTTTTTTTTTGAGTCATCTTTGGTGGAAAGGTGATTCGAAATTGCATTCTTGTATTCTTTGAGCTATGGTGGAATGTTATTTATTGGAATGTATTGTGGTAATTTTTATAGAAGGAATTAGAGAAGAGGAAGTATTGTGGAAACTTTAATAGGAAGAATTATGGAAAAGAAAGTATTATAGAAATTTTAGTGGAAAGAATTATAGAACAGAAAGTATTGTAGAAACTTTAATAGGAAGAATTATAGAAAAGAAAGTATTGTAGAAACTTTGATAGAAAGAATTATAGAAAAGAAAGTATTGTAGAAATTTTTATAGAAAGAATTATAGAAAAGAAAGTATTGTAGAAACTTTAATAGGAAGAATTATAGAAAAGAAAGTATTATAGAAACTTTGATAGAAAGAATTATAGAAAAGAAAGTATTATAGAATGAAAGTATTATAGAAAGAAAGTATTATAGAAAAATACTTTAGAAAGTATTATAGAAAGAAAGTATTATAGACAAATACTTTAGAAAGTATTATAGAGAGAAAGTATTATAGACAAATACTTTAGAAAGTATTATAGGAAGAAAGTATTATAGAAAAATACTATAGAAAGTATTATAGAGAGAAAGTATTATAGACAAATACTTTAGAAAGTATTATAGAAAAATACTTTAGACAGTATTATAGAAAGAAAGTATTATAGAGAGAAAGTATTATAGACAAATACTTTAGAAAGTATTATAGAAAGAAAGTATTATAGAAAAATACTCTAGAAAGTATTATAGAGAGAAAGTATTATAGACAAATACTTTAGAAAGTAGAGCAAAAAAGAAAGTATTATAGAAAAATTCTTTAGACAGTATTATAGAAAAATACTTTAGACAGTATTATAGAAAAATAGTTTATAAAGTATAAAAACAAAATTGATTATCTGCGTATGGAAAATACCAAATTAGACATTTGAAAATTTGGGACAATTATAAATTTTCTATTAGAAAATGGAAAGAAAATTGTACAGGGAAAATCGATCAGTATTTGGAAAATACTAAATTGAGAATTTACCAACGATCCCATACGGGAGATTTGGTATACTTGAATATCGGTTAATTATCGGGACAAGTTCCGAAATAAGAATAAAAATAATTCTGTGCAAACAAGTAGTTGGCAAATGTGTTCGAAAAGCTTTCCCTACGAATTAAAGTTCGATGTTATGGGATCTAATTGAAAGTTCACTATGCAGCGAAGGCCCACAATTTGGATCAATACTTACCGATTATACGGGCAATATTTCGCTCTCGCTGATGAATTTAGAATACACAATTTCGTGCGGGGGGTTTAGTCTTCGCAAGCATGTTTAATAAAACGTTTCCGACCGTATTATTTCGATCCCCTTCGATCTGCAAAAACTGACAGCGGAAATAGCGACGTATAAAATGTGGTCGTTCGTACGTTGAAAAATTACGCATCAACATCCAAATTGCTTACCATAACGACGATCGATACCTCGACGATGGTGGTTCGCGTAAACATTAAAAAATATTTATGAAAAGTTTCGATCCCGTTTACGAACTTCCTACGATAAACGAATATCAATCCAGAAAATCTTTCGGTACATTATATTTTTATATTTTGACCACTCTTTAAAATTCTAATTCAAAAAACTCTCGAGTTCGGTTACGATATTAAAATAAAGAAAATTACGAGTATTATCAACAAAGATAAGAAAATAATGCATGGGGAATCTAAACGATTGCTTGGAAAAATATAAAAAAAAGATCGTTTATACACTGTATCAAAGTATAATACATTAATTTTGATTTATGTGCGATATATACAATCGATATACACCAGCCTCCAAAAGTACAAGACCACCTAATTTATCCTTCGTGTATCTTACAGCGGAGAATTATCCGTCTACGTTAAATGCAACTATTTAGCAATTGTTTTACGATGATCGTCTACTGCCATATTAGACACTTCGGATACTGTAACACGATCGTAAACATCTCATTTTCTAACCATTAGCCTAGCGTTTCTAATACGAGGAAATTAATTTCCGAGACGTAATCGTTATTAAACGTCTTCTATTATTAGTCGTCGTTAAAGCCCGTAACTTTGTAAACGCAGCCCCGAAAATATCCTCGAACCGAAAAAAACTAGAGAACAACAATATCGAACACCGAACGAAACGAAGAAAGTAAGCTTAACTCGAAAACAAAATGGATTCACTGGAAAAATTCTACATAGTGGTTCAGAAACTTGTAGATTATACATTACGCGATACTCGAACCAATCCACTATTAAATTCCCGTTGAAATGAATTACCCAAGTAGAGCTCAAACAGCTAAACGATAAACAAGCAGAGCGTCTAGAAAATGCATCGTTCGCGGAATCGCTTCCGTGATTCTTTGTTCAACGTACAACTGTTGCATTGGAAAATACAAACACCGCGTACGAGTGCCAAAATCAAAATTAGTTTCTTGGTAACTTTATTAATTATTTTTAGAACGAAACATTGTGCTCTCGATAACCGTTCCGTGGTTACACGTTATTCGTGAACACACGGGTCTACGAATTCCTGGCATCGAGGGTGTACAATTTCCCCCCACACATGTGAGCGCGAGTTAGCGAAATCTCATGGTAGGAAAACGTTGGGAGACTTTTTTCGCGAATTGCGCTCGTTTGAAGTACTCGGTAAGAAAGGTTGACGAATTCTAGGTACGGTGATGGCACCGGAAGATTTGGTCGGTTCGTCGGTGGGAAATAGCAATTGGGGGGGTGTTAGCGCGACGCTACGTGCCTCTCCGCCATCCCAACGATAAGGTTAACATAACATCGTTGCGTACGCGACGTAACAGAGTACGTACACCGTCGTATTTCGAATCCTAGCGGTGACCGCAACTCGCTCCATCGCGTTTCCACGGGGGTTGATCGACAACCCCCAGAACGGCGTGCCTCGCCTCTGGAAATTCTCGGCCGGCATTCCTCAGCGCGGGCCTTTCGTCGATAGACCAGATCTTATTACGATTGCTGGGCTACGCTGCATACCTGCAAATCGTTATGCAACCGCAGATTCGCATCTTTTCCAACGGTATTGCGCCCGTTGCATTTTTTTCTACTTTTTCCTACATTTTTTTCACGATCGATCTCCTCGTTTTGATGTGAGCAACGTCTAGGCTTGAAATGTTGGTTTTTTTCTTTTTTTTGAATTGCCAGTGCTTTTCATTTTCACCGGTTGGTGACTACGGGTATAATGTACCGCGGTCGAGTTCGACGCGAGAGCTCCAACAGCATATTTACGTTCAAGATCGTGAGCTTGTTGTTAGTCGATTACGGTTCGATTGAACTGAAGGTATTATACTTAGGCAAAGAGTATAAATTCTAGGATATTTTCGGGAAAATCGATCGTGGAATTATCGTTTATCGTTTACTTGAATTATTTTTCGGCGAGAAGGGGTTTTATCGTTGTCAGTTGGCAGAACAAAATTATTCCAGCAGGTTTCCCTCGATAAAAGTTCCTCGAAGAATTAACGTTACTAATTTTTGATAACCTCTCGTAACAACGCTCTTGAGTTCGTCGAGTGCAACGAGTGCAATAAGAATGAATATTATCGTTGTCAGTTGGCAAAAAAAAATTGTTCGAGCAGGTTTCCCTCGATAAAAGTTACTCAAAGAACTGACATTACTAATTTTTGATAACCTCTCCTAACAACGCTCTCAAATTCGTTAAGTACAACTCCGATGAACGTTCTTTATCGTCGAGTACGAGTATTATCGCTGTCAGTGACAGAAAATGTTGTTTGAGCAGGTTTCCCTCCATAAAAGTTCCTCGAAGAACTAAGATTACTAATTTTTGATAACCACTCGTAACAACGCTCTTGAGTTCGTCGAGTGCAATGAATGCAACAAGAACGAATATTATAGTTGTCAGTTGGCAAAAAAAAAATTGTTGGAACAGGTTTCCCTCGATAAAAGTGCCTCTACGAACGAACAGTACTAATTTTTGATAACCACTCGTAACAAAACTCTTGAGTTCCTCCAGTGCAACTTCGACGAACGTTCTTTATCATCGAGAACGAGTATTATCGTTGTAAGTTGGCAGAAAAAATTGTTCAAGAAGGTTTCCCTCGATAAAAGTTACTCAAAGAATTAACATTACTAATTTTTGACAACCATTCGTAACAACACTCTTGAGTTCCTCCAGTACAACTTCGACGAACGTTCTTTATCGTCGAGAACGAAAAAAAATTCTTCGAGCAGGTTTCCCTCGATAAAAGTTCCTCGAAGAACCAAAATGACTAATTTTTGACCACCACTCGTAACAACGCTTTCGAGTTCCTCGATTCGACGAACGTTCTTCATCCGATAGTTACTTTTTCAATTCAATGAAGATTAAAATAAATCGAACTGTCCTACCGTTCCGAGAGTTCTACCCTTTTTTTGCGCGGCAAGGAAACAAGGGCGAGAGGAAAAGTTCGAAAGGGGTTGGCCGCCGTCGGAGAAGAGGGACTCGGGGTCGCGTCTTCGTAGCGTCGATGGCGGTTCCTGGTAATTGTATCGATTGTCTTAGAACGACACTGTCCCGACCGTTGAGCGTGTTCCAAAAGGCGAATGCGGTTCCCTTTCCCTCCCTTCTCCTCGGTGAACCCCTCGCGGGGTATTCTCCGACGGGCCGATGTCGGGGTTGACCCCCTTTGTTGTTCCGTTCATCGAAAAATAAAAATTCCAAACCGAATGAAAGTTTGACCTGGATCTTTTTGTCGAGAGGTGGAAGGGATGGTCTGGAGGGGGTGCAGGGGGGACACAATGGCAGAGCGATTTGCATACGCGGACAAGCGGGCTAACCGTGACATGTGGCGCGTCCCAAAGGCAGCGTCTCATTCATCGAAGACCGCGTCTGTCTTCGTCTTGGTCGCGTTACTCGAAGAAAGGAGAAGACTGGTGAAATTTCGTTTCGGTTCCCTCGTAACGAGCGTCTCTCGTTCGATTTCACGGGGCAGAGAACTGGCCTCGAGTCTCTCCAACTCGGGGACCTCGAAACGGTTCGACACTCCCCTTCGACGACCCTTCGCTAGGATAATCATAATAAGGACAGAAGGACCGGTTGACCAGCGGATAGACCCGCTGGGGACGATAAAACAATCGAGGCTGATTTTTTGCAGGGCCAGCTGCAGCGGACCTCTGTCGAATCGACGGATTCGAACCCGCAACGCTGGACGGCCCGTTCGAATTCTTTCGCGCACCTTCCCTTTCACGCGGCCCGTCCGATTGTTCCGTTAACCCTTCCACGAGGATCCTGGCTCGGGATAACGTGGACAAATATTCCAGGAGATAAACGGACAACTTCGTTAGATCCGAACAATTACTCTCGAAAGGTGTATTCAACCCTCGAACGTTGCGGTAATTCCCCGCTTTCGAGTCGCGAATTTTTATAGCGGATTCGAGACCAATTTTACGGTGGACACCACACACCCACTCTCGATCTTTATATTTACGTTTCGGGATACTTATTGGGACACAAAAGTTGTAGAAATTATCGAAGAATAAGGAATGTCGATTATTGTAAATTATTCCCGCTTACAAGTCGCGAATTTCATATCGGATTCAAGCTAAATTTTACGGTGGACTTCACACCCCCACTCTCGATCTTTATATTTACGTTTCGGGATACTTATTGGGACACAAAAGTTGTAGAAATTATCGAAAAATAGGGAATGTCGATTATTGTAAATTATTCCCGCTTACAAGTCGCGAATTTTATATCGGATTCGAGACCAATTTTACGGTGGGCTCCACACACCCACTCTCGATCTTTATATTTACATTTGGGGATACTTATTGGCCGCGATTAAATACAAAAGTTGTAAAAATTATGGACAAATAGGGAATGTCGATTATTGTAAATTATTCCCGCTTTCGAGTCGCGAATTTTATATCGGATTCGAACTAAATTTTACGTTGGTCTCCACACCCCCACTCTCGATCTTTATATTTACATTTGGGGATACTTATTGGACGCAATTAAGTACAAAAGTTGTAAAAATTATCGAAAAATAGGGGATGTCGACTACTGTAAGTTATCCCCGCTTTCAAGTGACGATCTTTACATCGGATTCGAGCGACAAAATCAGAAACACGATATAAAGAATAGGAATCGACTCGAAAATACACATGGACGAACAAAGGAGTATTTATTGCCTTCGAGCAATGAAATTACATAAAATTATCGAGACACATGGGATATTGATTTTCGGCTACAGCAAATAATTCGCGCTTGTAAGTGACATTCTTCGCGCCGAATTTAAGCAATGGTATCTTCCACCACACAATTAATATTTAACAGTGCTAGCGACCGCAAAAGTAATCTCAATTCGGTAACGTAACCTCGAAGATGAACGTCTTTCTTCCAATCCTGCGAAACGAGTTGAAACTTTGTCGAATATCTTGGAAATATATCGGGATTGCTCGGATACTAATTTCGTTTTCCAAAATGGAGAATATATAATTTCATATACTATGATTGAGGATAAAAGAGAAACTTGTAAAATTGATTATACGCGTGGAATAGAAAAAATCATCATTTTGAAAATATACTATGGAATTTAAAGTATCGGGTTGTTCGGATATTTCGTTTTCCAAAATGGAGAATATATAATTTCATACATTATGATTGAGGATAAAAGAGAAACTTGTGAAATTGATTATATGCATAGAGTAGAAAAAATCATCATTTTGAAAATATGCTATGGAATTCAAAGTATCGGGTTGCTCGGAAACTAATTTCGTTTTCCAAAATGGAGAATACATAATTTCATAAAAGGTTTACACACTCTAAAAAAAACCAAAAAAAAAAAAAACGAACTAACTTTCCCAACAACCCAATATACACATATATACACATATACCCAAACATACACATTTGTTCAACACACTCTCGCTACGGAAGACTACTCTCGAGAACATTCGAGAGGCTCCTCTCCCCAAAATTCTCCACGAAAGAAATTCTCGTCCATGGAATCGGCTCTTGTGTCACGTCGCTTTGAAAAACTGCATAATCGAACACGGTGGAATCTCTCTCGAGCAACGATTCCCAAAATGGAACAATAGTTTCGCCGCGTTATTTAAAAGCGAGAAAACGAGCGATCCGTCGACGACGACACCCTCTTGGCCGGTCGCCTAATGATCGACGAGACGGAGGGTACGGCGAAGGAGTGCGACGGCTGACTGGTCCCGGGTAATTAGTAAAAACAAAGGAAGATTCTGGCCGCGAGGAGGCAGCGGGAAATGGCCGTCTGAGAGGAACATAAGAAAACCGGCGCGAGCGAGCGAGCGAATCCGATAAAATCTAAATGAGAAAGTAATCCCTCGAATTCGCCGCGGTGCAGCGCCAGAAAGTACCGGGCAGAGAGTTCGAGTGTACGAAGGGTACGGTACGGTGTGATGGAGGTGGTGGTGGGGGCGGTGGTGGCGAGAGGCGTCGAACGGTCGAGCTAGGAAGATTTTGGCCACGCGACTCCTTTTTCGCGGTAGGTCATGGCACCTGGGTTAGTATCCTCGCGTGGTCTTCCCCGATGTAAACACCTAGCGTGCGATGTGACCTAGCGGCGCTATCGGGCTAAACGCGAGCTTAACCTAACTCAACCCAACCAGTCGACACACGACCGCGCTCACCCACACAACTTTGATACGCTGGGCGACGTTACGTGTATGGGTGGCCCCTATCGATTCCGGCCGGTGAAAATAACGGAATCTCGTGGCGCGCTTTCGCCAACTTCCGCGCGCCCTCCAGGTTGCTAACCAGCCGTTTTCCACCACCCCCTCCTGGCCACGGGAGCGGCGAGCCGAGCGGCCCGTGGGCCGAGGGCGGAGGCCGGAGACCGGAGGTAATCAAATGAAAACAAAAATCACGGGCCAACCTCGCCGCGGAAGAAAGTTACGCGGGCAACTTTTACCTTTTTCGCCGCAATTTGCGGCCAATTCAACCGTGAACCACCCCACAACCCCCGGACCACCCTCCAGTCGAGGCTATTCTTCGTAACTCCTCTTCCACCACCCACTGGACACTTTCCACGAAGACGTTGGAACCACCAAGCTTTAAGGGTCTCTGTTCTTTCGTTACGCGACATTTTCGCGGTTCTGTCTCTCATGTTGCATCCGATAACGATAATTAGCTCTTCTACGGTGCAGCTTCGTTCCAAATGTTCCAACTGCGCCGGTGCATCGAGCCGAAGTGCATTCGCCGCGAAGAACGCGTGAAACTCACCGATTGGGCTCGCGTGTGCCCGGTCGAGTCCATCACGGGTATCGAAACCCTGGACAGACTTTCTTTCATCTCTCGAATCATGGATTTCAAAATTTAGTAATTTAAAAAATTGTTTCCCTTAGTTTACTAATAAAAATACTGTTCTGATCGCGTCAGTTTGGATTAACTTTCCAAAACACGTTTCAGTACGAGATTACACTACTCCTGCAATTTTTATTATTTTCAATGGTAAAAAATCGTGAATCTCGAGCAAATATGGAGAAACAAGCTTGTGTAAACTCCAAGCTGATATGTCTAGTAGTTTCTTTGGAAAAAAATTTGGAAGAATGTGTTTATTAAAGATACTATTCAAGTACGAAATTTAAGGGATGGAGATTGATTCTAGTGTGATGATAAAGTTTGCAATTTATCGAAGAATGAAACGTTTCGACAAATCGATCGAACAATCGTACGAAATTGAAGAACCTCGATACAGGTTTGCAGCACGATCGTTGTAATTTCTCGACGGAGACTGGTCTCGCTAAACGGATCGGACCTGTTGATCACCAACGACTAGCAAATATTTCATTTCACCAAAGTACACCTCGAATTTTTCCTTTCTTTCCCCTGATGGACTTGCTCGCCATTTTATACGCGGTTTCGAGCAACGAGTCTACGTTCCTGCTGATTCGAAGTCGTTGGTCAAGAGTAGATCCGAAGCCAGTGTTGCACATACCGCGATGGAAATTCCATTGGGGCTGAACTCTGGTGCAGGAAAGAAGAACGTTCCTTTCGATCCTTGAATTTTGTCGCGGCAGGACGAGAAAGAGGGAAACTTTTCATAGAAACTGCCTCTGTGTATTTTCTCGCGTCTTCGACCAGTGATAACTCACGTCAGTGGAAAGGTTAACGTTGCACAACTCTTGCAATTTTTATTATTCTCGCTTGTAAAAAATCGTGAATCTAGAGCAAATATGGACGAACAACTGTGTGTAAATACTAAGCCGATAAGTCTGGTAGTTTCTTTGGAAAAAATTTTGGAAGAATGTGTTTCGCTCGGTTTATCAAAGATACTATTCAAGTACGAAATTTAGGGGATGGAGATTGACTATGGTGTGATGATAAAGTTTCTTTGGAAACAAATTTGAAATAATGTGTTTCGTTCGGTTTATCAAAGATACTATTCAAGTACGAAATTTAGGGGATGGAGATTGACTATGGTGTGATGATAAAGTTTCTTTGGAAACAAATTTGAAATAATGTGTTTCGTTCGGTTTATCAAAGATACTATTCAAGTACGAAATTTAAGGGATGGAGATTGACTATGGTGTGATGATAAAGTTTCTTTGGAAACAAATTTGGAATAATGTGTTTCGCTCGGTTTATCAAAGATACTATTCAAGTACGAAATTTAAGGGATGGAGATTGACTATGGTGTGATGATAAAGTTTCTTTGGAAACAAATTTGAAATAATGTGTTTCGTTCGGTTTATCAAAGATACTATTCAAGTACGAAATTTAGGGGATGGAGATTGACTATGGTGTGATCATAAAGTTTCTTTGGGAAAAATTTGGAAGAATGTGTTTCCCTCGAATTACCGAAAGATTGCTTAAAGTCTCACCTTAAAGTCTCACTTATCGTCTTTCTTATGATTCGGAGACGATAGTTTCCGGGAAAGTCGAGTCAATCGATCACAGTTTCGAATCGTATCGATAGATGTTCGACTTCACGGTCGAGAAATTGTCACGAAGTTTGTTCCACGTTTCCTGGAACCTGTACGCACCGTGTTAATCGAATCGCAACCGCTTTCGCTGCACTTCGTTCTTTCTAAACCGCGCACTTCGACGAAAATTCACAATTAAAAACAAGGCACGATTCCTCGTACAAAAATCGACAAGATTTGTAGGAAAATCGGTGAATTTTCGAGAAGAGAAACTACTTGGAAAATCCCTCGCGAGTCACGCGTTTTCCACTGGATTCGATCTACGTCGAACTACTCGTCGTTATTCCTATCGGTGGTTCCGTTTGTAAATACCGAGTGACGCGAAAAATCCGTAGAAAGTAATACAAAGAACCAACGAATCGTTCGGAAGAATGAAAATTTCCGGTGGACACATTGGCAAAAGTCCATGCATTCGTAATTCGCCTGGCACGCGTTTGTATACAGCAACGGTGACAACAATTCCAGTAATTCCTTGATTAATAAAATAAACAAATTTCAACAAAATTTCATTTCCCATTTCCTAGAATCGAGTCACCGGTGAAAATTGCGTGGACCGTGCGTACGAACGCGGACCGGTTCGATGAACACGAGCTTTGCTACGTGCATCGATGTCTCGAAAATTTCCTGAACAGAAAAAACGAAATTCAACGCAAAAAAAGAAATTCCATTGTTTCGAGATACTTCTTTAAATTCCATCGAGAACACCCTGTTCAAAATAATACAATCCCCGACAAACATTTTCCAAAGAAATCACACATTCTTTAATTCTAATTTGGTTAAAAGTTCCCAAGAAACGTGCAATTACCAAGAAATCATCGCTACGATCGTCGAGACGACACTCCCTCCCGAAATACTTAATTCTCCACGTGTTTTCTCACGAGCATCTCATTCTCGGTTCCACGGTGAGCTTGGAACATTTTCCAGAACGATATCGCGCGCTTCGAGGTGCTCTCAAGGTTCGTCCGTGTCCTTCTCCGCGAACCAACGAGATAATCGCGTAGCTTCCGGTTCCCGTGTCCCACGAAACGCGCGCCTCGTGGAACAAACAAATCCCTCCGCGTAGGTTGACGTTAGTCACGCTCGGCGAGGAACTCGTGGAAAGTTTCGGGTCCGCGGCGAATTATCCAGGATCTTCGAAGTCCTCGCGTATCGGTGGTCTATCGAGCCGCGCGTACCGGGACAAACGAGCAAATAATCCGCAAAGCACCGCGGGCAGGCCAGATGTCCATTCTCCAAGGTATACGCGTAGCATGTGGATAATCGGAAGAACACCACGCAGCATATGCCGCGCTGGCTCCGTTGAGCAGCAGCTGCACTCTTCGCCGACGTGGCATCGCGATTACGCGTGCCGTAATCCCGCCGCAGCGACACCGGAAGAGGAGGCGGCGTTATCATATCGAACCAGGGTGGGGCTGGGATTTCACGGTCCCCGGTGTCCGGTCCCGTGATTCTTCCAGTCCTCGAGACCCCGAATCGCGGCCTGCCTGGCCTCGTTTCATCTCGGGCTCGCGAAACGTCGCCACGGGGCCTCATTGTCCCGACTCGCTTCCCTTTGTCATCGCGTGTCTGCTCTGTACTCCGTGGACGACCAATGGGGCGGAAGGTCGGGAAAAAATGGGGGAAACGAAGACACCGATATTGTCTAACGAACGAATCCGTGATAATTAATTTTTGGGACGCGCTCGATTCTTCTACAATGATTTTAGAAACGTTGAAGCGTTCATTGTTCATGTTACAGGGTGTTTGATGTGTCTTTGATGGGTGAGAGAATCTTGCACTCTGAGGAGAAAAAATTCATTTTTCGCGGTCAGACCGACTCTTGATTACTCGTTTATTTATTCAACGTACGGAAACGTTTGTTTAGTATTTTGAAAATTGAATATTGTTAGATACAGCTCGAATCGATTTACGTTCCAGAGTGTCTGTCGCCCAAACGTCTTTGATGAGTGATAGAATCTTGCTCTTCGAGGAGACAAAATTTATTTTTCGCTGTCAAACCGACACTTGATTACTCGTTTATTTATCTAATGTACGGAAACGTTTGTTTAGCATTTGGAAAATTGAATATGGTTAGATACACCTCGAATCGATTTACGTTCCAGGGTGTCTGTCACGAACGTCTTTAATGGCTGACAGAATCTTGCACTCTGAGGAGAAAGAATTCATTTTTCGCGATCGAATCGACTCTTGCTCATTCTTTTATTTATTCAACGTTTGTTTAGCATTTGGAAAATTGAATATGGTTAAATACACCTCGAATCGATTTACGTTCCAAAGTGTCTGTCACGAACGTCTTTGATGGGTGACAGAATGGGCACTCTGAGGAGAAAGAATTCATTTTTCACGACTCTTGCTCAC
Source organism: Ptiloglossa arizonensis (assembly GCF_051014685.1). Lineage (NCBI taxonomy): Eukaryota > Metazoa > Arthropoda > Insecta > Hymenoptera > Colletidae > Ptiloglossa > Ptiloglossa arizonensis. The sequence goes on from NC_135061.1 coordinate 3,840,213, forward strand.
TCGTTTATTTATTCAACATATGGAAGCATTTGTTTAGCATTTGGAAAATTGAATATGGTTAAATACACCTCGAATCGATTTAAGTTTCAGGGTGTTTGTCGCGAATGTCTTTGATGGCTGACAGAATCTTGCACTCTGAGGAGAAAGAATTCATTTTTCACGACTCTTGCTCACTCGTTTATTTATTCAACGTACGGAAGCGTTTGTTTAGCATTTCGAAAATTAAATATGGTTAGATACAGCTCGAATCCATTTACGTTTAACAAAATCTTGCTCTTCGAGGAGAAAGAATTCATTTCTCGCGGTCTGACCGACTCTTCCTCACTCGTTTATTTATTCAACGTACGGAAACGTTTGTTCAGCATTTGGAAAATTGAATATGGTCAGATACAGCTCGAATCGATTTATGTTTAACGTTGGAACAGTATGAAAAAATATGAAGGACTCTTTTCCGTGGAATAATCGAAATTCCTGCGTTTCGATTTTCCAGCTGGTCGAATGTACGATTTTTCATCGACGGTGTCTCGCGTAGGTGTTTCCGTGCGCTTTTCGCATTCCAGGTACAGATGAATTTAGTTATTCAGAGTCGAGCGTTAACATCGCTCAATTGGCTCGATTGAATCGATCCATAGAAAACGCGCGAACGTAATTACCATTATTTAAAAACTAGGTTTCGAGCGTGTTGCGAACCTTATCGCGTGTAAACGCAACACAGTGTATCTGTACACTGTATCATCCCTCTGTACGTATCTACGTCGTGTGCTCTAACGTGTAGCTTGTAAAACAACCTGTTAAATACATTACGTCGACCTTGAAACAACCTTGAACTACAAAATTCGCGTACACGAGGAAGAAAAAAACCTCGTGTGAAATTTTCCACGTTTCGTCGCGATGAACCAGAGTCTAGATAATTTACGAAACATTTGAATAGTGTATCGCGACGAGATATTGAACGGTAGAAAATTATAGTAGATGGAATACGTGATCGAGTCGTTTCAGGATTACCGTAATTCGATCATTTATTATCGAGTGACTCGATCGTTCCGATTATGGAATTTTAACACTCGATGGAACGAATTCAAACATTCTTGACTCGTTTCTTCGAAACGTCGTTGCCCGTACAAGACTCGTGGTGTTGTTTCCAATTTTCTGTCACGCGAGAAGGAAAAAGATTTCACCATTGTCCGTTCTTTTCCAACGCGAGCGTAAAACCGTAATTGAATTTTAATGCTCGTACGAGAAAGTAGACAGCAGTGCTCGTTTAACGTGGTTAGTACGCGCGCACGAAACGCGGGAAAAGACGAAATAACGTGTAAAGTGGCTTTCCGCTCGGGTTTTCGAGCGTACAAAATTCACAACGTGCGAAATTCGACGCGAAAGGGTTAAGAAGACATTTCGAGTGAGAAGTGTCGGTTACCGGGTAGACTCGCGAGAGTCGAACGTGTCGACCGTTTTATTTGGCCGACTTTCTACAAGGGTGGGGGACCTTTTCGCGACTCGTCGGTCGCGTCGCTTGGAAGAATCGCGGCTCTGATTGCGCGTTGTTCCCCCCACCCCACGGTGGGCAATTCCAGTACGATATTTCGAGCCGGTGAGTTCGCAACGTGTTAACTTTGTTTATCTATAAAGTGCGCGCGTTGATTAAGTCGCGGGAAAAGTGAGGAGGGCCGAAACAGAAGGAAAGGGCCGACTGGTTGCGAAATCCAGGGCGATATTTCAAAATGCCGCGATGTAAAGCGGGCAAGCACGCCTCCGGCAAGTTGGCGTCGTCTTATCGCCGGCGACGGCCGAGCCGCGACACTTATAATGAAATTTCCGCGGCGAAGTAACTTTTAAAAGTGCAAAAGTGTCCAGGGACAAAGGAACCCGCCCGAGGGTGGTACAGTCGAGATTTAGGAGGACCATAAATCGAGGCGACGTCCTCGTGCCGGGGAAAATCTCGCGGAGATTAGAGAACCGCTCTCGCACTTTCTCCCTTTCTCTCTCGAATCGATCCGACGAGTTTCGGGAAACACGCGTCGTTCGTAACGCTTCGAGGTGTCGCGGTACTCGTGAGCTCGCTACCTGTTTTTTATGGGTAGGAAAGTAACGTTAGAAAACACGGATCGATCGTGTCAACCTGTGGAGTTACGATGGATACTGTACAACGATGGTAAAATAAGGTTTTCAGAGATAGAATCGAGAACGCTCGAAAGCGGGGTAGGTAGCGATTTTGATCTCCAGGCGAGGTTGAGTCTACGCGTGTACTGTGCGACAGCTAACGGGGTGCACTGGGACCGATCGAAACATCAAAGCGAACAGAGTGTCGGTATGTTGATTGATAATGTGAAATTAATCATTTGTATTTCTTTTTCCGTTGGGATTAGTCTTAATTGGATATTTTTGGAAAAGTTTTTAAGAATCTTTCAACCGAAGAAAGATTAACGTCGAACAAAGTCGTGTTTGGACTCATTTTCATCGGGAGAACATCGCTGATTTATCGATAATACTTTCGCGAAGATTTAACGATCATTTTGTAAATTTTATGTTCATTGGAGAAATGGATAATTTTTGAATAATCGTGATCAGTGAGGGTGTGATTCCCTTGATCAATTCGAGTGCAAGAATTATTATTCGAAAGCTGAAATTACTGTATTTGTATTCGTTTGAAAGTATTCAAAACTATTGTACAGCAGACTATCTGAGTGAGTTTGTGTATCGAGTTTTGAATTCAGAATTATTTTAAGTGTCTTTAAGTTGCAGCATTCGTCGAAACGAGTCTGAAATTATTCGTACACGACACCTGAAACCGATCGTTTCGGTACGAACCTAATTTCGCTTAGCTGTACTCTCGAAGATACACCGGAGAACTTTAACCTTCTATAACGGTCTAGCGAATTCTATCGCGCATGATTTCTGTTCGTCCAATATTTTTCCAACCTTTCGCGATCTACATTCACCTCCTTCGAAACAGTTGGCTCTGTCTTCTTGCATTCGTCGTTCCATTCGACGTTATCTCGATTTTTCACAGGAACATTAATTTATGGTCGAATTTCGCCAAGTGATCATTTCTTCCAAACAATTATAAATATAGGGTATACAATATATTTATTGAAAAATATAATTGCACAATCTTGTAACTGTACGCATAGAACACACGTGCTATATTATTAAGTCGTCCTAAAAATCGTTTCGTTTTCCAAAATGGAGAATATACAATGTAATAAAATGTTTGTACACTCGAAAAGAAACTTTGATAAATATTTCGAGTAGAATTCAAGGATTCGACTCGAGTAACGTATCAGGTTATTCGTAAAGTAATTTCGTTTTCCAAAATGGAGAATACATAATTGAATAAAATATTTACACGCTCTGAAAAAATCTTCTTTCACTTTCACCAAAAGAAACGAAATGACTTTCCGTACGAGCCAATATATATCGTAAATACGATCGACTTTAAAATATCAAAGAATTCTACGATTTGGTAAAGTCGTTGCAGACAATCGACGTATAAAATCGGTTTGGCTCGGCAAGACGTTGCCCGGTTGCATCGAATAAACTGTGGGAACCGTTAACGAGCCACTGGCATTTCGGTTTTTAATTGAAAGCAAAGTCTGTAGATTTTTAATTAAGAAAATTCAAGATCGACCTGCACCGGTCCATCCATCCATCCATCGGGTACTGGCTGCTCTTCGGAGTCTCCTCAAACAGTTTTATAATTGATTTCATTTTCATTTATTTTCGCGCGAACCTCCGGCCCCGGTCTTCGCTTCCAAGCCCGCCCCCAACCGTCTCTCTTTTTCTCCGAGCCCGAGTCTCGTTACTTCGTCCCGCCTCGAGAAGACGGTACCCCCTTCACGCCGCGACGACCTCACGCCGCAATCAATTTAATGTTTTAATTAAGAGAGTATCCGTGAAAAATTAGATTTTAATCGGATCGCGCCTCTCCATCGGCTCTCCCCCTAACCCCGCGTTCTCTGTTTACCCTCGACCGGCGCCATTTAATAAATAATTTTAATTGCCCGAGACGCCACGAAAGGGATCGACGAACCGGAAGGGTGGTTCGGTATTTTTTCCAAGCGTGCGTTCGAACCGTAGCTGGAACTTTACAGTGGTTCACGCGTGTCCCGTTTCGCAACACGCTCGAGACATCCGCGTACAGCCGAAGACGCGACTCTAATTCATTTCTGTCTAGAGCCCTCCAAAAAATAACCGACATTTCGCGCGCTATTTTTGACCAGGCCACGAGTTGCGCAACACGCGATCGCGTATCGAAATCGCGACGATGAAACCTCTCGAGTAGTAACGGGAGCGAAACGCGGCACGATACCATCGGTACGTTCACGTTTGAAATTCATACTCCTGTCGATAATGCTCGTAGAACGACTCGAGTGGAAAGAATAACGTTCGTGATACCATTTTTTTCAAGCTTCGTTTCTAACTTTGCGCGACGATGGAATTATAGGAACGATAATAACGAATCTTTGTTTTTTATTTATTTTATTGTCACGAAAATGAGTAACTCGAAAGGAAAGAATCGTTTCTTTTGATCTTCCCGAGCTCCGTACTTAGTGTTATTACGTTTACGTTACGTTTACGTTTGAAATTTATACTTCTGTCGATAATGCTCGGAGAACGACTCGAGTGGAAAGAATAATGTTCGGAACATCGTTTCTTTAGTGCTTTGTTTTTAAATTTGCGCGATGATGGAATTACAGGAACGATAGTAACGAATCTTCGTTTTCTATTTATTTTATTATCACGAGAATGAGTAACTCGAAGGGAAAGAAGAAACTTTTGAGTGAAAGATCCTCCCAAGCTCTGTACTTAGTGTTATTACGTTTACGTTACGTTTACGTTATGTTTACGTTACGTTTACGTTATGTTTACGTTACGTTTACGTTTGAAATTTATACTTCTGTCGATAATATTCGGAGAACGACTCGAGTGGAAGAATAACGTTCGTGATACCATTTTTTTCAAGCTTCGTTTCTAACTTTGCGCGACGATGGAATTATAGGAACGATAGTAACGAATCTTTGTTTTCTATTTATTTTATTATCACGAAAATGAGTAACTCGAACGGAAAAAAAGAAACTTTTGAGTGAAAGATCGTCCCAAACTCCGTACTTAGTGTTATTACGTTTACGTTACGTATTACGTTTGAAAATCATACTCCTGATGATAATATACGAAGAACAATCCAAGTGGAAAGAATAACGTTCGTGATACCATTTTTTTCAAGCTTCGTTTTTAACTTTGCGCGACGATGGAATCACAGGAACGATAATGACGAATCTTTGTTTTTTATTTATTTTATTATCACGAGATCGTGTAACTTAAACGGAAAGAATAAATTTTTGAGTGAAAGATCTTCCCGAGCTCCGTACTTAGTGTTATTACGCAACGGATATAAAAATAATTCAAGTTGCAACAATATTAATAAAACCTAGCCCGAGAGAACGTTTCGTTCCTCCGATTTAAACCGCGCTGTGTAATCATTGCAAAAATAATAAAATGGAACGCGGGAAGCTAAATATCTACGTGTCTATTTATATTCGTGACTCCGCGAAAATAAAAGAAGCGATAGTAACGAAATTAGTTTCAACGATAAACATAATTAGTTAGGTTTTAATGTTTGAACACGATCGATTTCCCATAGTCGACCATGTTGAATTTCTCAAACGGTAAATTCGTAACTGGTAAATAAAAATAACTCGGATATTTTGCAGAGTGTAACGTTCATCTTTCCAAAAAATTCTATAAATATACAATATCCCATTAGATGTAAAATTACGTAAATAATCAAAATTCGTCGACTTTTCGATGCACGACGCTGCAAGAAACTTCGACAAATGCGTCTTATTGATACCAACGAAAACAGATTTCGATACCTGCTCGATATCTCGACGCAATGCTTGTAAATCGATACGTATCGGTATTTAACGAGTATGTTATCGGATCGGTCCCATCGCTACTCTCGAGTCTGTCTCTCGATCGTTCGTCTGACGGTCGTCTAACGCTTCGATTCGCGGAAGTTGCAAAATAATTAACTGTCGTTCAGTTCCAACGGTTTTTTCCCCAAGATAGACGGATTTATTGGCTGGGGGCAAAGTCTCGCGTGGATAGAAAACAATGCCGAGTATTAAAACTCGACGATAGTAAAATAAGTATAGACATAGAATGACGAGAACGGTATCCGAATGGCAAAGTAACCGCGAATCGAAGTGATAAGATAATTGAGCGATTCTTAAGCGCGGACCAATTTATTTGGGAAATAAATTTCCAATCGAAAAATACTCGCGATGCTGAACATCTCGTTGTTCCAATAATAAATGAATCGACGGATATTTTTCGACGGGATAAATATTCATATCGATCGAGACGTTATTTCCGTCTTCGTTACAATGGAACATCGATTACGCGAACAACGCTGACAGACATCCGATAAATCGCTAATAAATGTTCTAATTGTCGATTATACGCGCTGAAACTTTCGTGAAATGAGAAACTTAGGCAAACGCGATGTTTTAATACGAATTGAGTAACGCGAAAATAGAAATGATTTTATATCACGGCGACCTTCGCTCTCTATACATATTATATTATAACTATCTATGTGTATATATGTATATATATATATTCGCCAATAATAAACAACAAATTATATCGTCGGTAAAATAAGTTATTTTCTGCTGCATATTTAAGACCTTGCGATATAAATATTCGAAGAACGGACTATCTTTTCTATTTTCTTTTGCTCGCTTTTCCAAAGCTCGAAAGCTTTAACTTTTCAACGCGATGTTTTCGAATCTGTTTCTGTTCTTTATTCGAAACTGTCGCAACTATAGAGTGACTGTCCATATCGGATAGATTTCGTAGATTTTTAAATTTTTCGCTTTACAGTTACTTTTAGAATTAACATTATTCGACAGGTAGCCTTTCAGGACAATTCTGTACAATTTTTCTGTATTTTCCTCGTCAAAGTGTTCAACCCGGAACAAATATCCCAACTACAAGTTGTCAAGATGCATCTACACGTGCAACGTCCGTGCATAAATTTTCACGTAAGAAATAATTCGTGCACCGATAGACCCAGTCGAAGATTAACCGAGTATCCCGTAATATTTTGTTCTTAATTTAAATTCGTCCCCCAGAACGGAGGTTCTCGACCGTCCTCGTCGCGAGTCGGTCGAAATAAACGTTCGTGGCTCGACGTTGAAGTAGAAAAAAAAAAAAGAAAAAAATTAACTAACATCCGATTCTACGATACACAGATAGACGATTTTCCACCTAGGTTAATCTACAAAGAGAATTCGTTGCATCTCCCGCGACGCGCCAAAAATATTCCGCGACCCAGAGATCGGGAACCCATGGTGCAACGCGTCGCGACGCGAAATTTCAAATCACCCTGTACCGAAGACCAGGAGACCACTTTAAATTTAATCCGCGCGAAGAATCGTGCCTCGTATCTTTCCAAAGTGTAAAGATAAATCTCGTACAGCTGCATAGAGAAAGAGGGGGGCGAGAGGGGTGTGTGGGGGGCCGGTTCCCGGTATTGAGACGTAAAACGGCCGGCGTAGACCGAAAAAGAAAAAGCTAGCAGCGAGAGAAGCTCCACCATTTTCCGAAGCTATTCTAGAGTGTTATGCAACCGCCGGCCAATGCATTTGGCCGGGCAGAGCTTTATGGCCGAAGCTCGCACGCGCAAAAATGTTTGTTTTAACTCGTCGCCACGTCCCCCCACCCCTCCACGTTCGGCTCTAGCCGCAGTCGCAGCCTTGAATTATTCGGAATGTGCGAATATTTTGTAAAATTAGATCTTCCGCTTTTCCGATCCGACGCCGACCGGGCGATCCGACGTCTATTGTCTCGTCGAAATCAACGACAATGCGATTTTCGCGTCGAAATACGGCACGGGGATACCGTTTCCCGCCAAAACGAATCTACCAGCTCGCGCCGCCGCCATCTTGTCACGAACGGAGAGAAAAAAATACACTCGCGGAAGAATTGAGTTCTTTCGTGCTCACGATCGACCGATCTTGTACCGAATACCGTACAATTCAGCTCTGGAAAAACATGAAAATATACTCGAAATATTATCGACGTGTTCGCGCGCCGGTCCATTAATTAAATGTCCGAAATAATCGAAATTGAAATTAAATTCCTCACGAGTGGCTCCGCGTAGCCATTTTTGCGGTGAGTCTCGTTTTAAATAGTTCGAACGGTTCGTTTCGGATCGCCGCGAATTTCCATTTTACAATAATTAATGCTACGTTAATCGCCGAACGTGGAACGACACCTGGATACTTTTTCGGATATAGTGGTTAATTCGTTCGATTCTCAACGAAAAATGTTCTCACGAACGAGTCGCCCGACAAAGAAACACGTTTCCCGCCAAAATTCGAGAATTTTTAATCGTTCACACTGTAACGAGCTAACCGGCGTGAAACAGTCGAGAACTCGTTGCAACGTTGCAACGAAGCGTGGATACGCGTAATTTGTTCGTACAAGAAAGTTACCTTCCCTTTAACATTGCAAATTAATTCCACCCCCGTACCAGTGACTCGAGAAACGACACTCGACGCGATAAATCGGTCGATATTCGAAAATACAAGTCGTCGATTCAACGAATGAAAATATTTCTGAGAAATTTGTGTACGAATAGACGATCCACCGAAGGGAACGCGTAAATGAAATCAGGGATCGCCCAGCTCGCGAATAAATTAATTTTTTACGCGTCAGTTGCGCGTCAGTTTTTCGAGCGAAGATCACCGAGCCCTTTTCCCTCGACGAACGGTCACGCGGCTTCTTAAGGCGATTTCCATTTGTAAATCGCGCGACCAAACAACCAGCATCCCTTTCGTTCCCCGTGGCTCGCTAATGGAAGACGTCTTAAAAAGTTGTTGCGCGCCCCGGGGACGCGGAATTTTCAAATCTTCCTCCAGCGATCCTTATTCCCACTGGAAACGTCCGAAAAGGAGAGTCGAGTCGCAGGAACGTTCAGTAAGGGGGGTGGGGGGATTCCTGGGGCCCCATTCCACTCGTATTTTTCACCCTCCATTTTTACGCCATCTTTTCCCGCTGTTGGTCCACCCTCCGTGACTCTGTCCCCCTTCTGAGTCTTTGTTCGTCTCTCTCTTTCTTTCTTTCTTTCTTTCTCTCTTTCGTGCTCGATGTTTCCCTCGAAAGTAGCGATGGGACCGAGACTCGCGATGGGTGCATTCGCTCGAGACTCTTCCACGATTAACGATAAAAAACCATTCGAGATCTCGTGTCAATCGTCTAAGGTTCGACGATCGACCCTTCGGTCTCGATAAACAATCGTACAAGAGTTTATATCGTTATAATGTATGAATGTAATTTATTATTGCGTAAGGCACGAAAATCATCTTTAACGAGGTGCATACTGAACTTTGCACATCCGTACATCGTAAAATGTAACAATGTTCGACAGTTGAGGTAAATGAGACATTCGTACAAAATGACGAATTATTCAGAATCGGTTGCGTTGAATTTATGAAATTTTCAAGAAAGATACGAACGCGCGATAAACACAACGATAACGGTAATAAACGATAGGACAGGTAACGCTCGAACGATAAACGTGATTATCGACATTTTAAGGTTCCAATTTTTACGATTGATTTTTACGATTCAAGGTTAGAACTTTCCATGATCGATGGAAAAATACAGTCGTATTGAATGTGGACGATAACGTTAACGTTTGGACGAAAATAACAATTGGTAACCAAAAGTAATTCGATATTTTGAAAAGTAGTCGCTGACGGTACACTTCCTTTTGTATTTATATCTCATCTTTGACTGTACCTCAGGTAAATATTTCGTAGAATAATTTTTCCCACCGTTTGCTCGCTTAACGAACGACTAATCGTTTATCGATATCACCTTTGATCGAGAGAAAGAATTCGAGTAATGAAAAATATTCGAGCGCTTTATCGAAAGTTGTTTAAACATTTTAAACAACCGATATCTTGTTAATGACTCGATGATGCTCCATGCTCGGATCGATGCTACAAGAAACGTCAACAAATACGTATTAATACCGAGCGAAACTTATTTCGATACCTGCCGGATACCTCGATACAATGCATGGGAATTGATACGTATCGGTATTTAACGAGTATGTCATTGGATCGGACTCGTCGCTACTCGAAACTCGCGTCACAGATAGAGAGAGAGAGAGAGAGAGAGAACTCTCTTTGATTGTTTTAATCAATAACACTCGAGTGGATCAACGTCGAGTGATATTTTCTCTCTTTTTCTTCGCTCGAGATTCGGCTCGTTCGATTCTCGAAACATCAAAGTTTCGTCTTTCGTGTTCGAAACTTTCAGATCGATTTCGCGGAGAATTCGATTCGCGTTACAAACCAAGGGATAAAATTTGCTCTTCCTTGAATCTCTCTTTGATTGTTTCAATCAATAACACTCGAGTGGATCAACGTCGAGTGATATTTTCTCTCTTTTTCTTCGTTCGAGATTCGGTTCGTTCGATTCTCGAAACATCAAAGTTTCGTCTTTCGTGTTCGAAACTTTCAGATCGATTTCGCGGAGAATTCGATTCGCGTTACAAACCGTGGATAAAATTTGCTCTTCCTTGAATCTCGAGGGTAGCGCTCTCTGACAACGAGCCTGTTATTCGGAACTTTTATAGGTAATTCAGCGATAAGAAAATGGGGGAGGAGTTTTTGTCGCTTAGAAAGGAACGAGGAGATCCAATTTCCGGGTGATGATTGGCCGATTCGATCAGTCGTAACGATAATAGAATTCTTTGGGGACATTTTTCCGTTCTTTTGCGCAAATTGCAAGCTCATTGTTTTCGCGGATCGATACTCGGCCAACATCTCCTTCGACTCGAATCCTCTTCTCAAATCGAAAGACTCTTTAACGCGTTTCTTAAGAAAAATCTAACGCGAACAATGAATAAAGTAAAACAATCTATAGTAATAAAGTAAAGTAAACGATGTAAATTCTCTCCAGATGAAACTGCAACGTGAATTTCCTCTTTCGAACGAACTTTTTCCAATTCGACCCTGACGTACTTGTAACCTCATATTAAAAACATAATAATTATTTTCATACACGTAAGATTAGTACATTTATTATTAATTTTCAGTGAAGAATTGCTCGAGAAAGGTTATGGAGTGTCGTAAACACCGTTGAGAATCGCGTCTGAGAATTCTCACTTAAAGAAAACTACCCCTTCGTTGTTTTCAGTGCCGGTGATTAATTCGTCCTCTTTAAACGAAGAATTTAAAAGAGCTCCAACTTCTTTTCCCTTGTAAAAATATTTCATCTCGTGGTTATTCCGGTGGTTTCGGACACTCTTCCGTTCGCCGTGTTACGGGGGTAGTAATTATTTTTCCGGTCCGTCATCCTTACGACGTTTTCTACCCTCTTCCCACCATTCGAGCTCCCCCTTGAGATTTTTAACGTCTCGCGAACCCTTTAACGTCTCTTCCTCTCCGTCTTTGTCTCCTGTCTCCGCGCGAGGTAGCGCGAGAGGGTCGCGACCCCTCGCAGGGTTCGCGCGCGACCACTTCGAACGGAAGAAAAGAAATTAGCGAAATTAAACGAGCCGATACCGCCGCACGATTTTCGGCCCGAGGGGCGGCCCGCTCCCGCCGTTTTCACGGAAAACACCGCTATTTGCGATTAATTATTCGCGCGGCGCGCAAACGATTGGGCGCAAGACAAACGAGCGAGTCGGTGAACCGAGAATCGCGCAAACGTTCGAGCTCTTTGTCGCGAGTCGAATTCATGGTTTCGCCGAGCGTTAGAACATCTCGATTCAAATAATAAAGAAGAAGAAGAAGAAAAAAAAAACATACAATTTGCAAAGTTCTATTTGAAACGAAACGGTAGGGAAATCGTAACGACACTGAAACGAAATTACTACAACGGAGACTGGCGCGAAATTGAAACCATTTACGAAATTATAATTTGTAGAAATTGTATTTGTATTTACTACTCTTCTGGAGTATATACATGTATTATATTTTCTGTAAATCGTCCTCGGTTTACAAATATATATTATATTTTTTATGTATACACATAGAAATCGTCCTAGGTTTACATCTGTCGCGGTGTGAATAATTCTGTCGAAAGCTGCACGAATATTTAGCCGGTGACGTATCGATGGTAAAATTCCGGCAATAATCGAAGTTAAAAGTTCGAAAAGGTCGCGAAAGAGAAATCACGTGTTTCACAATTTGTATCCGGAACGATCGTGCAAAAATAAATACACGAGACTCGAACAAAGAGAGAGAAAAATCTTGGAAAGTTGTCCACGAATGGTAGAAAGTTTGTGTACCTGGCGTTTACCAATAATATCCTCACTCTGAACTGGAACGCGCGAGATAACCTCGCGCGATATCGCGCATTAGCTTGCGAACTTATCGTCCAGGTTGCCTAATTTCAAATTCGTTCGTTTCGAGTTCAATCGACCTGGTTCTTTCCCACTTTAGACGTTCAAAGAAGAGCACACGCAACATTGGAGAATCACTGTCGCGAGAATACGATTTCCCGATTCGATGGAGTCACGGTCTTATCGCGATAAAATACGTCTTATCGCGAAGAAAACGATCTCGCGTGGTATCTCGAAACCGGGGTGGCTGTTTGGCGGGAAAGTTCAGCGGCGCGGTTCTGTTCGCGGCTCCGGTAAATATTTGTTCGCGAGAACTACGAGCAACGATAAATGGGAAGCGAAAAAAAAAAAAAGTAGAGAGAGAAAAAAAGAGGGAACGTTTAATATGTCGGATCGTCTGGCTCGCGGCGCGGTCGCGTATTTGTTAAAACCTGAAAAGCGGGGCCCGTTGAAAATGGAATTAATCTGTCGATGCGTACCGTGCGCCCATTTAATATCCATCACGCGTTCATCACTGCAGAAGCGATCCAGCGGTTGTTCTCGCGCCGCGTTGTTTTTCCTTCCCTTCTCTCTCGCGCTCTTCCTTCGACGTGTTGTTCGTTCCTCTCCATCAGGGATTCGTTGCGGGGGTGGCGTTGGTGTTGTTGATGGTGTTGGGTCCGTTTTCGGCCGAAACCGCGCGCGAGCCGTGAATTTTGTTTCCTTGTTTCGTTTTTTTTTCCTTTCGTTTATTATTATTATTTTTCTTATTTTTTTTTCCTTCACGCGACGAGACACGATGACACGAGGTCGGTTCGAAATTTTGAGCGTAGCATCTTAATGCGCCGCGCGCCCGTCGAAAACTGACCCCGCAGCTGGTCGCCTTAAAAAAGGGGGGTGGAACCGGGCCCCGTTGGGGAAGGGCGAGCCCGACCGCGATGGCCAGGCGTCCAGAGGAGGGGGTAGCAACGCAAGGGCGAACGAACGAGCCACTCGGAATTATTTGTCTTCTTCTTTTCGTCTTCTTTTCGTCTTCTTTCCAGATCTCGGACCCCATCGACCCGATCCACGTATACTCTCGAGAGTATTATCTCGTCTCCCGGCGGCAGACTCGAGGTGCCACCGGGTCGGACCTGTTTAAGGGTTTAATTTGAGGGTCGCTGGAAGGGGTGGGGCTCCCCATAGGGGAGAACCGAATACGCGACGCGTGAATTGCGACATTGTCGCGTTTCCAGTCAGGTAAATTTCATCGTAACGTATGCAGCGCACCGCTTTATCGGTGTAGGTGACGTTTGTTTCGAACCTCGTGGGAAGCTGGATGCTTTTCTCGTTTCGGAAAACCACTCGCGGACCCCTATACTCGAGGACCACGTTTCGAGAAATATGGTCATTTTTCTAGTTCATTATTTCTCGTTTTCGTACACCCTTTTGGTAGCTACGAAAGTATAGAATGCACGTAACGCGTTGGTAACAAATGTATTTCGTATCCGAGGAAATGAGAATACTATGATTTTTCTAGTTTATTATTTCTCTTTTTCGTACACCCTTGTGGTAGCTACGAAAATGTCGAATGCTCGTAACACGTTGGTAACAAATGTATTTCGTATCCGAGGAAATGAAATAATTGAATTTTTCTACCGTTATTAGTTTTATTAGATACCTTGACACTAAATTTACCAACCAGTCGAAATAACTGACTTTTTCTGTTCCATACATACGATAAATGTCTCTCTTTCCTCGCCCATCGATTTTTTCAATACACATACCGGGTACGTATCTATTAATGTACATTATTAACGGACCTGTCGATAGTTTCGGTATCGATTGATCTTATCGCGGAATTTTTAAACGCAAATTTTCATTATACATCCGGATCTAGAACCAAGGTTTCGAAATTACCTATTCTCCGCGCGTTATTAATATCTACAGTACAAATAACGCGGATTCGATATTACATTTTTATTCGTGCAACCGATATCGAAAAACGCTCCATTCGTGGATTTTAGTTGTTTCGTCGAACAAAGTACTCCTTGTGTATTTACCCATCCAAGGGGAACGTCGAACGTAATATTTCATCGATAAGATTCGTCCAAAGTAAATATCCGCGTATTTTTTACAAAATACATTTACAAAAGTCTTTGCTCGTTCACCGTTGATTGTCCACCGGTGGTAGTTTTAAACAATCGAGGCTACTCGCGCGAAACACTTCCTTTCAAGATTTGTTGTATTTCAAGTTTCGAGTTTCAAAAATATTCAAAATTGCCCAAGCTGTTTTTATCCATCTCGGTTCGTGTAGGTGTCTGCCTTGAAATACGAAAACACGGTGTAAAATATTCTTTCGTTTATTCGAAATAATTATTTTCATCCGAGTTTAAAAGAACACCGCTTTATCGAATTACAAATACCATTCGAGCGTGGCCTTCCCTGTTTGTAATCAACGAGTAGTATCGTGTATATATTTCTGTTTATAGGTCCAGAAAGGGCGTTGAGGGCGAGTTCTCGTCCAGAGGATCGAAAAAATTGATTTTTCATTCATTATACGCTCTTAACGGGTTTGTAGTCGTAACGTTCGTAGACGTCTGACAATTCGCACGATACGACATAATGACGTCATGGACGATTAGCCTCGTATCGACGCAACGCGTAGAGACGTCGTGGTTTTTGTTGGCGTATAACGTAATTGAAACGGATCTGTGTCGCAACACATACATTAAAGCGAGCGAGTGGAATTTATTAAAAAGGGTTTCGAACATTTTTCGAAATTTAATCATTTAATAATCACTTTTAATAACGCGCGTTAACCTCGAGGTTCTTTGAAACGTGTACCTAAAGTATCTCTGTGAAATTTGTAGAATCGCTGCATTTAGTAGCTGTAAAGATAACAGAGTTTATTCTTAATCGTTCTTTTGCCTTTTCAGTCAACGGTGGGTACACTTGTTGCAAAAAGCGTGGAAAAGATACGCATCGATCGTTTTATGCACACACGTGCATCGTAAATGCACCCAGAACTTTGAATGCAATTTTTACGAAACAACGTATCCGCGATTTATTGTCGGTATCTTCGAATTAATGATGTTCGACATTGGATTTCTTTTATTATAATACAGCCTTTGTTTTAAGAATGCGTTCTACAAATTTTACTTTATTTTTCAAAAATCGTTTAAAGAACTTCTCGATTACTTACACGTTGAAACTTTACAAGTAAATACGGTAAAAGTTACCAAGCGATAATAGTGATGCGTCTTTATAGCATCAAAAATTGTACGGATAATAAAATTAAATACAGAGTAAAGGATGAATGGTGTGGTGTCGTTAACCCAATTTGGGAAATGAAAAGTACTTTCGAGTGAAAGATTAAGAATGGAAGACAATTATTATTTCACGATGTTGAACACTGGTTGGCCGCAAATTTTTCATTTCCATTTACCATTAGACTTTCGAACTACGACGTTCCGTTTATCGAACACAAGTATTTTTGGACGTTTGTCGTTTTCCACGTCGCGTCTTCGTTTATTCTCGTTTTCTCTCGCTTCTTTGGAATCTCGATCTTAGTGTCCATAGAAGATATACAATTTTTTATTCTCTCCAAGATACCAAACTGCCGGTATCGCTGGCCAGATCGTCGCGATATTCCCGTTTAAACGAACAAATAAATATTTGTAGTCACGACTACTATTACCGTGCACATTGGCTACCTCGATGTACATCGTTCCAATGAATTGTGCATTCGGAACAATGGTGAATTTACTATCGAGCGATCCGAAACAATTTACCAAAGACACTTTTCCTATCGGATTTTTCTAGACTCTTGTAAGGCGTTAAAAATATTGTCACACGGAAACGCGTAAAAGTAAATATCGCAGGAAACGTACAACGTAACGACTGGACCTAACAAAGACGATGCACGTTGAACGGACGGTGACATAACGATCGAAAGAGTGAAATCACGCGTACGTGACAGCGGCGGGTAACCGGTGGCCCGCAGAGTCACGTACACGTGGCAGCGGCCGATAATCGCTCATTGGCGAACTCACGCATCGGCGACACCGGCAGTCGAAGATTTGACACAATTTTGCACCCATTTGAGAGCATTTGTCCATAAAAAAACGAAAAGGATCGAGGAAAATTGATTTTCAATATTCCTTTGAATTTTCATTTCTCTCGACGAGCATCGCGACTTACGTAATTAATTTTCGACAAATTTCGGATTCCAGAAGCTTCTACAATTTTGCGTTACGTTTGTCGTCACGTTTCTGTAGAATTTTCGAAGGCGGTTCGAATTTAACAAAGATCTCCCCTCGATACGATCAACGTGGAAAACGAAAAGGATCGAGGAAAATTGATTTCCAGTATTCCTTTGAATTTTCGTTTCTCTCGACGAGCATCGCGACTTACGTAATTAATTTTCAACTAATTTCCGATTCCAGAAGCTTCTACAATTTTGCGTTACGTTTGTCGTCACTTTTCAGTAGAATTTTCAAAGACATTTCGAACCAGAGGGTTCGAATTGAACAAAGATCTCCCCACGATACGATCAACGATCGAAACATCGATTATCGATTCAACGACCTCTTCGTGTAGGAATTATTTCGTTCGAAGTTAATATCGAGCCACGAGATTCGTTACGCTCGCGACGGTGTTGCGGCGTTACAACGTTGGGAAATTTAATTATGAAAATTTATTCGAAATTACAGCGACCGCCTCGCAAGTCGTGATATTTAAAATCGTATAAAAATCGTCGGTACGCGTAGGTACGGGCCGGTGTCCCTTGCACGAGGGGACGTGGGAACAACCCTGTTACATTTATTGCACAAATAATTGTAGAATTTGGTCGATCGTCCGGGCTCTGGTTCTCGACGATGTTCGATTCTCGAAGGTGCACCGTTTAGAAAGCATCGATAGCGAGAAAGCGTGAGAAGACTCCAGCCAGAATTTTGTCGCGCGTGTTCCACGCTCGGTACACGTGTACGTACCTAGAAACGCACGTCTATTAATAGTTTCTAAATCCTGTACGGTGGATTTCTCAGCGAAGCACGGGATCGAGGTTTCCAAAATTCTGTCCGCGCTTCCGTCGCGATCTCGCGATCGACGAATCACGTACAGGTCGATCGATAACGCAAGCCCGCGTTCGCGTCGTATTTTATTCAATTTTTATTCGATAATGCGCAATACATATACCCGGTGTTGTTTATTTATTCGTGCACACGGCCGTCACTTCACTCTTCCCGGACGATACACTTTATTTGTCCTTTATTATTTATCGCCGTGGAAATTCAGCGCATTGTTTTCCAAAACACTGCAACTAATCACCGCCGCGCTCTACAACGGCCCTCTCACCCTATTTTCCGTGCACCACCCTCTGCTTCCGGCACCTATTGCGATCGATCGTTCCGCGAAGCCCGGCGTGGCTCGCTGGTGGTCGATCCTCGATAGTTGCGTCGTCGTTTCACGATCATCCGTGCACGGCTTTTTAACTTTCGTTCACCGGGGACTGGAGAGAGCGTTGTATGGAGGGAGAGGGGGTGTAGGACGGTGGTGGTGCGAAGCGTGCGTTTTACAGAGAGGGGTTTCTGGGGGTTCGGGTGGTGGGGGGGTAGGTGGGGAGCTGAGCGAAGCAACCGAGCAAAGCAACGCCGCGAATCGGCGGACACGGGCGATCGGAAGCCGGAGAATCTAACGAGAAGCGCGAGATTCGGAGTATCGGTCCGGAACAGGCATTCTCCTCCAATCGGCGTGCTTACGGTTTGTTAGTTTTTTTTGTTTTTGCGGCAAAAGCGTGTACCCGGGTGAGACGTCTGCAAGCAAGGAATATTAATAGTTGTTAGATAATCGAGCGCGAAAGAGATCCGTCTGGAAGGGACCCTGTCGACGATCGAGAAGCGAGAAGCGTGAAGAAAGAGACGCGCGTATCGATGTTTCGATACTCTCTTAGAGAGTACGTGGAGAGGGTCCCTTCGATCGACGTTAGCGCGAAGCCCTCTATCAGCAGAGTAACTCTGTTCGATCGTTTCGATGTATTTTTACCTGAACAGGTCGGTTGGCTCGATCCGGTCTCGCTGGCAGGCTCTCGTTATCAACGTCTGGTACGTGCTCGCGTGGACGGTGGTGGCGGCGGCGGTGGTGGTGGTGGTCTTCGTCTTCGTGGTCGTGGTCGTGGTCGTCCTCGTGACCGTCCTCTTCCGTGTTTCCAGTTCGTCCGACACACTGTACCGCGAAACCGATCCGGTCCCCGTCTCACGGCACTCGCGCGACTAATCACGAGCCACGAACACCCATCGACGAAACGCGGAAGGAAGCGCACCTTGGTCCGCGTAAGCGCGCGTCTCTTATCGGACGCGACTCGCGCGAACAATCGCGTCGAGGCTGCTGGACCTACGTCGCTCGGTCTTCCCACTTTCTCCCGTTTTCCTTCAAAGACCAACACCGATCGCCGCGTGCATCGCTCCGCGGCTACGACGCGGTTCCGCTCGACGCTACGTCGAGGACGACACTGTGCGGTGGCCGACAGTCGCCGGACGAATCTCGTCTCCTACGCGTCTCCTCGCGCGAAAAACGCGCGTGCTTCCTGATTAACTCTCCGCACGGCCAGGAGTGATTTTTCGTGGTGCTGGCGGTGCGACGAAACGCGCAACACCAGGACCGTACGCGGCCGAGCCACCGGGCGCCGACGCGTCTTCCTCTCGGTTTCTCCGACTATACCGAGGCGTCTCGCGATCTCCTCGCGATCTCCTCCCGATTCTCCGCCGAGCCGATCGGCCTCCGTCTTCTACCTCTCTCCCCTTCTCCGCGTCGCGAGCGTTTTTTCCTTAATTTATTTCTTATTTTTATCCGTTTTTCGTGAACCGCGCGCCGACACGCCGGGTAACCCCTTTCGATCTCAAAAATCTCTCTCTCTCTCTCTATCTTTCTCGAGTTTGTCCCAGGTTTCTCTCTTTCGCGGAGATATTTCCGAAATTGTCCCCGGTGGTTGGCGAGGTTGGGATTTTCAGCGCAGTGAAATCCGCGGCACGTATGCCCCGCAAGTGGGAGGGACTGGTTCGCACGTGACTCGGTGCGTCGTATTCTTTTCTTCCTCGTAC
Source organism: Ptiloglossa arizonensis (assembly GCF_051014685.1). Taxonomy (NCBI): domain Eukaryota; kingdom Metazoa; phylum Arthropoda; class Insecta; order Hymenoptera; family Colletidae; genus Ptiloglossa; species Ptiloglossa arizonensis. The sequence continues at coordinate 3,859,638 of NC_135061.1, forward strand.
GAAGCGTGAACGCGTCCGCGTCCGTGTCCGTGTCCGCGTCACCGGCAGCCCTTTCCCGTGCAAGTATCGCGCGCGGAGCGGACCGGCTCGCTGGAACGGTAACCTTTGTCACTTCCTGGCCGGCCGAACGCCGAGCGTGGTCAGCCTCGTATCCGACGCGACTTTCGTCGATGTTCCTTCGTTACGATGGAACGTGTCACCGTGGACAAGCTTTATCCACGAAGACACCCCCCGAAAGACGGTCCCGATCACCAGCCACCAAACCGGTAACGCACGCGCGTACTTCCTCCCTCGGGTATCGCGAGTGAATCGCGAGCGAATCGCGGGCACCAGCGTAGTCCGGTACTCGCGCGGCGCGACGCGACGTGACGCGAGTCGACGCGAGTCGACGCGACGCGACGCGACGCGCGACGACGCGGCCGTCTATCGTTGATCTCTCAACGAAAAATCGTCTCTTCGTTCTCCCTTTTCACCGAGGTCGGTTCTACGTCTCTCGTGTCTCCTTCGTCGCACGGTTATTCGTCCGTCGTTGGTCCACCTCGCGGATGATCCCGTCGACGAACGCGTCCGTCCGGTGTCACTCGTGCCGCGGTTTCGTCGCTCACCGGGGCCAGCGCGGGGCTCTCTCCACTTCGATATTTCTGCGATTTATTGCCGCGCGACTTAGAAATGCATCTAATGCGGTGCACGCCGCATAGAATGCATGCATGCACCTTGGCGGCGGGGGGGCCGAGCCACGGAGAGCCGAGGAGAACGAGGGCCGAGACGAGTCGAGTCGAGTCGCGGCGCGCCGCGCAACCGCGTCTGCGCATGCGCACCCGATCGCACCGTGTGTACTCTACTCGCGCGCGCGGCTAGGCGAGCTAGCGCGAGCTCTAGCGAATATGAGCGAGCGAATCGGCCCGCCGCCGCCGCCGCCACCGCCGCCGCCGCCACCGCCGCCGCCACCGCCGCCACCGACACCGCCACCGCCGCCGCCGCCGCCGGAGAGTATCTTCGCTACGTCATTCATTGGCGTGGAGAGTGAAAATCAGAGCTTCGCGCGTGCAAACTCCGCGCAACTGTACCGCGAACGGTGCACTCTGCCGTGATTTCCTACCGTGGAAACTATTCCATCAGCTGGAAGCTGCGACTTGAACACCTGGGTCGCCCGTGACCCGATATTTTTCCAACCTTTCTCGATCGAGAGACGTTTACAAGCTGTGTTCCATAGTTAACGTTCCAGGAGCGAAACTCGATAAGAGACCGCAGCGCGAATCCTATTGACGCAACCGTTGCAAACGGTGGTTCGTGGTTCGATGTTTGTCGTACAGAGATCGAGAGTAGACTCGTATCTAAACGCGTTCGCTTCTTCGATTGTCCCACTGTTTTACGAGAATCCGTTCGCGAGCTCGAGTTCACGCGTTCTCGGTTCCGCGTTACTTTTTATTTCGATCGACCGAGCGGTCGCGAGATAACCGATATTTAGCGAAACGAGGCACACGAATGGGAGACCATTGAAAAATATAATCGGTGATAATTGGAGCGTAGTTGGAATCTAGATGCTAGACACCGAAGCTTTCGTTCGGTAGTTTCTGTTATCTACTGGAATGCATTTTACGCGAGAGAGGGTTAAGAAACCCAACCGAAACGTTGCGTTCGTAAACTATTAACCGTGCTTAACAAACCACGTTTGTAGATGTCTGCGCGAATTTATTTGCGATCCAAGATACCTAACGGGAAGGAACGGCTACTATTTATCGTTTCGGTTATTAAATTATCTTTTGCATAAAACTGTGCGCTTCGAGAGCGGAAGAACGATGCAACGGTCTCGGGCATCCTTGTCGATTTTAGTTTCAAGCATTGGATTAAAACTCGACTCAATGGAAAAGAACAAAAGTAAATCTACTCGTTCGACTATTCGTACGAGAATCCCTGTGAGAAATTTCGAGGGAAGAACCGAGGATAATCCGTGTCTCAAATTTTTTTTTTTTAATTTCCAAGAGGAACGATCCATGGAAACGAGACTCGCGACGATACAGAGCTCTGAGAATCCACGAGGATTCTAACCTAGACCTAATCTCGACTTGCTTAAATTCTTCTCGAAAGTTTCTACACAGGGAACTACTTACTTACAAGAGAACCGTGCCAACGTGGAACTCGAAAAGTCCGCGATGAGTCGGAATCCTCGTCAAAGTCCATCCATCTAACCTAATTGTTATCTAAATCCAGGGAAATTCTTCTTTAATGTTCCCATAGAACGAGACTCGAAAAATTCCCGAGTAGTCTCCCACTCTTCGTCTATCCATCTAACCTAGACGCTATCCAGATCTATCTAAATTCTTCTCCAAAGTTTCAATACGCTGGAACTCGAAAAATCCCTCAAGTCGGATTCCTCTTCGAAGTCAATTCATCTAACCGAGACCTAAATTCGACCAAAATTCTTCTTCGAAGTTTCTACAGAGAATTGCTCGCATGAGAAGAACCGTGCCAACGTAAACCTCGAAAAATCCTCAATGCGTCGAAATCACCTCGAATCCCATTCATCCGAACCGAGGCAATCAAAATCATCCAAGGTTTGGTGTAGAAAGATTAACAGGTACCAGAAGCATAGAAAAATGAATCGTGATCGCTTCAAAGTCGATTCGTCCGACCCAGAGTCACCTGATTCGAACCTAAATTCTTCAGAAGGAGCAAACTCTTGACCACCAGGAGGTCCTCCATGGAGTCCCCGATTCGCTCATCCCCGCGATATAAAGATGGTCCGCGTTGTAAGTCGGAGTAGGTGAAAACCGAGCCTAGGGTCGGTACGGGGCGAGTGTGTGCCCGGAGTGGGATCGAATCGCAGCGTCCCTGGGTCGGTAATACCTAATACGGAATCGGGCGGCGTGATCAACAAAAGCTCTGAAATATCTTTCCTCGACCGCGCGAGAACTTCCTGCCTGGGCGCAGTTACCGGCGGTAAATTCTCGCGGAACGGCTGGCCGCGGCAGGCAGGCAGGCAGGCAGGCAGGCAAGCAGGCAGGCAAGCACACACGCGTTCGCTCGTTCGCTGGTACGCCGGTTCGTTCGCTCGCTCGCTCGCTCGCTCGCTCGCGAGTCGCGCGGCGATGCATCGAGCGCGCGCCACAGTTTCGCGCGTCGTGTGCATGTGTCCGCACATTCTGGCGTTTCCACGTCGAAGCTAACCGCGTGGCCTATCCTAGAGCCGCTGCTCGAACCGGCGAGCGCCGCGCTTCGAGAGGAGGGCCGACGCGCTCCCCGTCGTTTCCTCCTCGTTCTCTCTCGCGTTCTCCCGCGTCCTCTCGCGTTCCATCGCGTTTCTTCCCGCGACTGACTCCCGTCTCCCGCCGCGGTGGGTGGGAGGCGGCTCGGCCCCCCGCTAGGTACGACACTGCATGATTTTTTGACGACCGATGAAAGTTACTCGCGAGATATTCTATTTTAAACTTTCGGCCGACAGCCGCTCCGCGCCTCGGCCACCTCCACCCCCACCACGCCAACCGAGACTTCCTACATCGCGATAATTCCTGAAAAGGAGGAAGCCATTTTGCTCGCCGCGCCGAACCGCGCTCGCGGGGTACACAGCAACCGTCTCGTTCACCCATTACCACTACTTTCTTCCGCGTAATCCTTTTTCCGTTCGTTCCTCTTTAACGCGGCGACGATGGACCCGGGTCGCTTCCGACCCTCGCTCACCGTGTCCCGGATTCGATCTCGAATACGATCGAGTTTCTAGGCACCGATTCGCGACGCGACTCGCTTTTCGAGGGTTAGCGAAAACTTTCCAGACCGAGTTACTACAATAGCGATCGCTGCACTCGGTCAAACATCGCGCAAGACGGCCATTCGGTGGATAGTTGATACTTTTCTATTTTGTTTACCTTTGGAATTTTCCAAGAGGAAAATTCACCCGACGAAAGAACAATAATAATTTTACCGCGAGTGTCTTGTTCGTAGAAGAGCGTTTCGCTCCGTAAACGCTCGGCGTCCGTTTATTTCGGGCGGTGCGTTTTTCCCGCGTTAAAATTCCTTTTCGGCGAAAAGCGGGAAAATATCGCGGCGAGTTGGATCCAAGGTGGGAAAAAACGGAGGGAAAATCGCGCGCGGGACAACGAGGTTTGTAGACGCGGGGTTGCGGGGGTGCGGGCGAGCGGTTGGGTAGACGCACACGCGCTCGCGGCTCGTCCGTCGGCCGGTCCCGCGGTGCCTTTTTCTTTTTTCTCCCCCTCCGGCGGCCCCGGCGCTCTCCCACCCCATTGGCCGGGCCACCCTGTTCCGTTCTCTGGATGTAGCCGGCCTCCGCGCTGCTTTTGTTTTCCTCTATTTTCCGGTTTTTCCGGGCGGTCCGCGCGCCGCGACGCGCCGCGCAACAAGTAGCAGATTATAAAAATCACTGGCCGGGTCGGGGGCGTGCCGGGGGAAAAAAACCCCGAGGGAACAAAAAAAAAAGACGAAGAGACGGCCGCGTCCACGCGGAGCGTTACGGAGCAGGCGCGCGCGGTATAGAGCGTGGGAGGGAGCGAGCGGAGCCGATCGAACGCTTAGCGAGAGCGACGAGGACGCAGCTAACACGAAAAAGAGACCGTCCGACCGCCGAACGGGATGGAAGTATCCGGCGAAAGAGCCGCTGGAGGGAGAGAGCGGGAGAGCGCGTTTCGCTACGGGGTGGGGAGCGAGAAAGAGAGCGGACGTATGAGCGAGCGAGCCACCGACCGACCGACCGACCGACCGACCGTCCCAGACGGAGAACGAGAGAGGACTCGAGCGCGCGAGGGACGCGGGCGTGGGTACACATTTACCTATACATATGTATGTTTCTTCCTCCCACCCCGCCCCCGTTCGCTACGAGCCTCCCCCTCCGCCCCCGCCCAGCCATCGCGCGCTCTAGAGCATCCCTCTCCCTCTCGCAAGCGCGGCCCGTGCGTGGCGATTTACATTAAACGCTGGTCCGTTGCCTCCCGTTCCGCAGAGACGCGCGAGCGCTGCGAGGGGCGAGCAGAGGGACGGAAAACGAGCGCGAGGGAGACGCTCGTCGGTGAAAAGTGGGGGGAGAGATAGAGAGAAAGAGAGAGAGGAGAGAGAGAGAGAGATCGGGCCCCTCTCCGCGTTTCGCTCGCGGCGACAGAGGAGAAAATCGTCCGAAAATACGCGGATATATCTACGAAACACCGGTGAGCCGATACGCGCGAGCACCGCGCGACAAAAAAGATTTCTCGATACCCGGGGCTTCGATCGCGACACCCCGGTACGCCTCGACGCGCTTACGCGGCCCGGATACGCCGCGCGAACGATCGCCACTGCTCCGAGATGACTTTTTCCCGGTTTTTCATGTCAGCTCGCGACGACTGATTTCTTACTATCGTAACGTCGAACGCTTTCAGAGACGACTTGGAAAATATGTTACGCGAGATCCTGTGGTCAGATCTTCCTTGAGAGTTCATTCGAAGCTTTTTCGCTACCTTCCGCTACCGAATACCTTGAATCGTAAAGGAGCAGCAAGTGACTAATATTTAAATTCCAATTTCATCGACTATCTACCAATTGACTCATTGCAGTCGAAAGCTCTTTCGCTACCGAAGCTTTTTCGCTACCGGAAACTCCCGCCTTGATAGAATACTTTGTATCGTAAAGGAGCAGCAAGTGTCTAATACTTAAATTCCAATTTCATCGACCACCTACCAATTGACTCATTCCAACGGAAGCTTTTTCGCTACCGGAAACTTCCGCCTCGATAGAATCCTCTGAATCGTAAACGAATACCAAGAGTCTAATATTTAAATTCCAATTTCATCGACGATCTACCAATTGACTCATTGCAGTCGAAGCTTTTTCGCTACCGAAGCTTTTTCGCTACCGAAGCTTTTTCGCTACCGAAGCTTTTTCGCTACAGAAGCTTTTTCGCTACCGGAAACTTCAAGCTTGATATAATACTTTGTATCGTAAAGGAGCAGCAAGTGTCTAATATTTAAGTTCCAATTTCATCGACGACCTACCAATTGACTCATTGTAATCGAAGCTTTTTCGCTACCGGAAACTTCCAGCTTGATAGAATCCTCTGAATCGTAAAGGAGCAGCAAGTGTCTAATATTTAAATTCCAATTTTATCGACGACTTACCAATTGACTCATTGCAACCGAAGCTTTTTCGCTACCGAAGCTTTTTCGCTACCGGAATCTCCCGCCTCGATAGAATACTTTGAATCGTAAAGGAGCAGCAAGTGTCTAATATTTAAATTCCAATTTCATCGACTATCTACCAATTGACTCATTGCAGATGAAGCTTTTTCGCTACCGAAGCTTTTTCGCTACCGAAAACTCCCGCCTCGATAGAATCCTCTGAATCGTATACGAATACCAAGAGTCTAATATTTAAATTCCAATTTCATCGACGATCTACCAATTGAGTCATTCCAACCGAAGCTTTTTCGCTACCGGAAACTTCCAGCTTGATAGAATCCTCTGAAGCATAAAGGAGCAGCAAGTGTCTAATATTTAAATTCCAATTTCATCGACTATCTACCAATTGACTCATTGCAGATGAAGCTTTTTCGCTACCGAAGCTTTATCGCTACCGGAATCTCCCGCCTCGATAGAATACTTTGAATCGTAAAGGAGCAGCAAGTGTCTAATATTTAAATTCCAATTTCATCGACTATCTACCAATTGACTCATTGCAGATGAAGCTTTTTCGCTACCGAAGCTTTTTCGCTACCGAAAACTCCCGCCTCGATAGAATCCTCTGAATCGTATACGAATACCAAGAGTCTAATATTTAAATTCCAATTTCATCGACGATCTACCAATTGAGTCATTCCAACCGAAGCTTTTTCGCTACCGGAAACTTCCAGCTTGATAGAATCCTCTGAAGCATAAAGGAGCAGCAAGTGTCTAATATTTAAATTCCAATTTCATCGATCACCTACCAATTGACTCATTCCAACCGAAGCTTTTTCGCTACCGGAAACTTCCAGCTTGATAGAATCCTCTGAAGCATAAAGGAGCAGCAAGTGTCTAATATTTAAATTCCAATTTCATCGACGACCTACCAATTGACTCATTACAACCGAAATTTTTTCGCTACTGGAAAGTGTTAAAAATTCAAAGAAGTGTTCCCCGCAGAAAGCTTTTAAATTAAAAAACACACCGCGTAGAAGATCGAGGATCGATCACCGTCCGATCCGCAAAAGTGAGAAAAATATAACACGATAACGATAATTATCCGAATCGAAGTCGCACAGGTGCAGGCGTCGTTGGAAATACAATCCTCGTAGGTCGGAAATCGAGAATTTCCATGAAAATCTCTCGTCGCGCTACGCGCTGAAAAGTACAGCGTAATTGGCAAGATTCCATGACATCGAAAATTAATGGATAATTCGGATTAACGAACTAAGTATTGTTATCGTAGCGTGAAATCGAATCGATACCATCGATACGTTTACGTACGAAATCGATACTCTTGCAACGAATTGTTCTAAGATTATCGTTCTTCGACGATTCGAGGCTCATCGAGATTCGCGTTTATAAATTTATCGTATATTGATTATGTTAAAAGAAACGACAGTTTCATCGTCGAATCTAATTTGTAACCGTTCGTGATCAGAATCCAGTGAATTCTCTGTAAATTAATAGTGTTATCTTTTGAAAGACATCTTTTGAATACAGTGAACGAAAATATGTAATTCGTCATTTTCAACTCTTCGCGCTCGTAGCAACATTGGTGCACTTTGACGAAATATTTTATACCAAGAGTAAAAATAAATCGTAGACTCACTTCGAAACGTCGATCTTTTCTTCCGATATTCCACGAATTCTACAATTTTACCCAAACGCGCAATACTTTGATCTCTAGAAAAATTAAATTAAATAATTAGGTTGTTAGGAAAGTAATTTCATCTTTCTTGGTGAAAATGAAATACGATTTTCTTAAAACGTATAACCATTTTATCAAATCATACATTCTCCATTTTGGAGAACGAAATGACTATCCAAACAACCCAATAAATACCAATAATTAACTATCAATCTCTACATTACGTCTCTACTTATACCATACATTATCCACATCCGTAAACAATCATTTTCATCGACATCAGTTTCGATCTATACAAAGGTGACATTTTACTCGATAAGTAACAATCGTTCGATAAAAAACAAAACTATCAATTCCGTCGTTTTATTTCTCCAAAGATGTTACTCTCTTTCGAACACGTGTAAAGTTTCGTGAAAATCTATCGTCCAGTTCGTACAGTTCCATTTGTCGAAACGTTCAAGCGCGTCATAGTACTTCTTTTCAATGGAAAAAACGAGGAAACCTATCGTGCAACCTGGCTGTACCTACTGCTCGAGTAATAATTAAACGTATCGGTTCGTTCGGTCGGGTATAAGCCACGAAAGTGGAGCAGCTGTGTTGATGCTGCGATGTCTCGACGATAGTCAATGTCCGATTGGTATCGATGATGCAAAAAATACGAACAAGCACGTTTCGCTAATACCGGCGGGACAACTTATTTCGATACCTGTTTGATGCGCGAACACTGTCGGGAATTTATACCTATCGGTATTAAGTAGCTTGTCGTTGGATTCGTCCCGTTCGCGATGCTTTTGTACGTCTCTTTAACTCGTTCGTGGAATCATTTTTCAGTTTTCTTCAACGAACGCGGACCCTCTCACGGGCACTGCAATGACATTCCTGAAGGAATATTCGCAATTAGCTCTGTACTCGAGTTTGTGGCCGCTGCACTACGTAAATTGGTCTCTATTGGACTCGACCGTCAAAGAAGTCTAATCCATTGCAGCAGGTATTCGCTGGCTTACATATTCTGATTATGGAATCAGCTCGCTGGAATCTGAACGCAAGACAGCCTAGATTTAAGCAAATGGAGATGCTCGATTCTTCGTCTGCTTTTATTGCTCTCGTTGTTCGTTCGTCGACCGCTTTACTCGGAAAAGTTGGATTCGATGCGAGAACTATCGACAGATTCTGGGGTATCGACGTGTATCGATGTGTCTCTAGGAAGTCGATAATAGCGAAGAAAAGAATTTATTAAATGGTTCGTGGGTAGAAAATTTCAAAGATTCGTAATGTCTCGAGATAACACGTGGAGAAATTTCGTGTAAAATTTTATCGTTAACAAGTTAATAAGTCATCGTCAAGTTATCGTTAAGTCATTTTTACTGGTCGGCCAGATCTATCGTTGAAGTGTTTGGTTGTTCGAGATATTCGAAGACAACTTTTCTTTTCAATTCTTCTCGATCCTGAGATCATTTTTACAATATTTATTCGTATCTTCTTCTTTTCGATACCTCGAGGATCGTCAAATGGTTTTCCATCGATAAAACCACAGCGACGATCGCGTGATATTTATCAAAATAAAAATTACAAAGACTCGCGCATAGTCGTCGACGAATAAAAACACACTTGGTCAACTGTTACGTTTTTATAATATTTATTAAACATTTCTCAAGCTCGAATCGTCTTCGATAAACGCAAGTATTTCTCGAGAACAAGAGCTTCCATTTTAACTTTCAAAGCACAAAGTATTCCCATTCTTGATCTTATTACATTCGAACAAAAGTGTACTCTTACAGTTCCTTGAACCCACTGTATAATTATTTCACCATGAAATGCATGAAATTCGGTTAACATTAACACAACGTCCAATTTTCGAATGATAAAAATGTCGTCCACGACCTGTAAGAAAAATACTTCAAATACATTAATTTCTGTTCCGTTCCCGATCTATTCAAGTTTCAATTGTTCCTTGTTGCGCATAGATTCGTTAGGTTTGATCCAGGGGATCTGGAATCTTCTTTTCTCGTTGTTCCGAGGTGTTTGGCGAGGGTTTGAGAATAGTTTTCCGGTGGTGATGTTCGTTTCTTTCGATCGTTCGCATCGTCTCGATCGAGGAGTGAAAAATCGTGTCCGCGGGTTTGTACGTCGAACGCGTATCGCGCGGCTCGTTATTAGCGAGATTGCAATTTCTACGTTGACCCTCGTCCTTTCTGATCTCGAGTCGATCGATTTTCCCGTGAGGTCAGTGACCCTCCTTTCGCTCCCCTCGCACGCCACGCAGAAGAAACGAAATGCCCACTTTTGCCGATAGCCGTCCTCCGATGTCCACTATTCCGCCATATTTATCGGCATATTAGGATACACTAGAACGCGCTAGTGCAAACTATATATTTACTACGAAACGATCAATACTCACAATTCTGATGGGACTGCATGCACACATTATCCGTGGAACGGTTCGGCCGGGCGCGCGCCGTGCCGCGCCGCGCCGCGCCGCGCGCGCGTTATTTACACAATGCGTTAAATAAATTTTCCGCGCCGCTGCTTCCTGCCCCTTGAAATATATCGAATTGAATATTTTCGGTGACGGCGGCGCTCGGCCCGCAGGCCCCGTTGCCCCCGCCGCCCCCGCTGTGTTCGTTTCGCTGGGAAATTTCGAATCGCGATCGTCGCGAAAAAATGAAACAATAATCGGGGAATACGCAACACAGGGCTGGGAAAATCGTGGAAAAAGCGGCAGGCGTGGATAGAATACGCGCGAGGAGAGAGGCGTGTTCGTGTCGGTTTTAAAACGAACGAACGAACGAACAGCTCCGGGGAAATAATAGAAAGTCGGCTGGTGTGTTTCGCGTGTATCTCTTCTCGGTGAATAAATCGTCGGTCGCGTCTCGGGGACGTTGGTTCGCCGTTGCCAAAAACCAACCACGGAAAAATTCCGTTCCCGTTTGTCGGTGAGTAACGGTCCCAACGATCCGCGCAAAAATTGCTGCACCTCGTCTTGGCCAGCTACGGTTTCCACTTAATATTTTTCCTCGGTCATACGTAAGAATAAATTCGCGCGATCGCCACACGACCACAGTTGCCAAGACCCGGAAAAAGGAGAGGCGGGTTTTCTAGAACGGCCAAAAATAGCGGGGCGCGCTCGTGAAAATAAAATGGCAGCCTGCGCGCTACCGCGAGCGCGGGACCGTGGCTACCAGAAGAAGAGGAAAGGCGGCGACGTCGAGCGTCGCCGCGGACGCACCAGAGGGAAAAAAAGAAGGCAAAGCATCTAAAATTGGCGGCCAGGTTTGCCAATACACCGGAGACGCTCGGTTCGCTCTATGCCGGGTGGTGGGACGCTCTAGCGTCGGAGTGGCACACGAACTCGGACAGACGGACACATCGGGAGGAAATAGCGGGGAATGCACCCGAAACCGCGAACAACAGGAACAACGAAAGTACGAGCGCTGACGCGCCACGAACAAGCGAACGCGTCCCATATTATTAGACTATCGATATTCTCGAGGCTTACGCAATTCGCAATCGCGAGTAATAAGCGCGAGGAGCAGGACACGTAACGCGCAAACCACGATGCATCATCCCCTTCGTTGCAACGAGAATTGATGCGTCGCGAGTGTTTCGGGGGTGAATTCCGAAGCACTTCGACGAGATGCGCGGAACCGAAACGAACGAAACATCGACGATTCGTTCCAACAGGAGCCGTGTGTACGATGTTCGAGACGACGATTACGAAAATTTTAACACTTTTGTCGTAGAAAATACGCCAACTGGAAACTGTCGACGGAATTGACTCGAGATTTTTAATCATTTGGAGGAGTAATGGTCGAATAGAAACGAAAGCTCGACGATTACTTTTAACGAGGCGTCCGAAATCCGTCGAAGAAAAATTCTAAGGTTTTTCTGTAGAAAATACGCCAACTGGAAGCAGACGACGGAATTGGCTCAAGATTTTTAATCATTTGGAGGAGTAATGGTCGAATAGAAACGAAAGCTCGACGATTACTTTTAACGAGGACGTCCGAAATCCGTCAAAGGATGATTCTAATATTTTTCTGTAGAAAATCCGCCAATTGGAAGCCATGAACAAAATCAGCTTTCAATTTTTAATCATTTGGAGGAGTAATGATCGAATAGAAACGAAAGCTCGACGATTACTTTTAACGAGGACGTCCGAAATCCGTCGAAGGATGATTCTAATATTTTTCTGTAGAAAATCCGCCAATTGGAAGCCATGAACAAAATCAGCTTTCAATTTTTAACCATTTAGAGGAGTAAAGTTCGAAAGGAACGAAACCTCGACGATTACTTTTAACGAGGACGTCCGAAATCCGTCGAAGAAAAATTCTAAGGTTTTTCTGTAGAAAATACGCCAACTGGAAGCAGACGACGGAATTGCCTCGAGATTTTTAATCATTTGGAGGAGTAATGGTCGAATAGAAATGAAAGCTCGACGATTACTTTTAACGAGGACGTCCGAAATTCGTCGAAGAAAAATTCTAAGGTTTTTCTGTAGAAAATACGCCGATTGGAAGCTGTCGACGGAATTGGCTCTCAATTTTTAATCATTTAGAGGAGGAGTAAAATCGACGATTACTTTTAACGAGGGCGTGTGTCCAAAATCCGTCGAAGGAAAATTCTAATGTTTTTCTGTAGAAAATACGCCAACTGGAAGCAGTTGACGGAATTGGCTCTCAATTTTTAATCATTTAGTGCAGTAAAGATCGAATAGAAACGCAAGCTCGACGATTACTTTTAACGAGGACGTCCGAAATCCGTCAAAGGAAAATTCTAATGTTTTTCTGTAGAAAATCCGCCAATTGGAAGCCATGAACAAAATCAGCTTTCAATTTTTAAACATTTAGAGGAGTAAAGTTCGAAAGGAATGAAACCTCAACGATTACTTTTAACGAGGGCTTCCGAAATCCGTCGAAGGAAAATTCTAATGTTTTTCTGTAGAAAATACGCCAACTGGAAGCAGTTGACGGAATTGGCTCTCAATTTTTAATCATTTAGAGGAGTAAAGTACGAAACGAACGAAACCTCGACGATTACTTTTAACGAGGACGTCCGAAATCCGTCGAAGGATGATTATAATATTTTTCTGTAGAAAGTACCCCAACTGGAAACAGTCGATGGAATTGGTTCTCGATTTTTAATCATTTACAGGAGGAGTACAGATCAAAACGAACGAAACCTCGACGATTACTTTTAACGAGGGCACGTCCCTGAAATCCATCAAAGAAAAATTCAACGATTACTATTCTTTGAGAAAAGAGTCAACTAGAACCGATCGATGAAATTACGAACAAAAAGAACTGATGCATCGCGATCGTTTTAAGGTGAATTCCGAAACACTTTCGTACAGAAACTGGTACAAAATGGAGGTGAACTCGATAATTGTTTTTATTCGTCCGAACTCCAGAAAACTAAAATTTGGATACTTTTAAATCGACGATTGAAAACAACGAAAATTAATTCATTGCAATCGTTTCGAGAGAGATTATTATCATTACTATTACTATTATTACTGTTGGTATTGTTAAAAATCTTCATTGTGCAAATATCGAAGCAGAATTACGTCAATGTGTCAGAGAGTGAAACAAAAGCACGTTGATGTGGAAAAGACGAGATGCACCCGGACGAGAAGGATAAAGCGAAACTTGAAGGAAAAATTGGTAATTACTTTTTCGACGAACGTGAACACGTGAAACTCAAAGGGTTTCAATTTTCGTAGAGAAAAGTGAAACAAATACGATCGAAATATCGACAAAATTACATCCAGCGAGAATCGAAGCATTGCTATCATTTGGGGTTGAATTTCAAAGCATCGGAGGGTTAGCTTCGGTTGCTTTTGCATCGTATACGAAAGTTGATTCCGGATCGACTCATCGATTTTCGCGTCGATTGTCTCGAAAAACACGTTTCGTGTTTCGAGTATCTTTCGCAAAATTTCTACGATAGTTACTTTACATAGTCGTGTCGAAACAATACACGAAATCGTAGCTATACGTGAAAACGACCGATACAGGTATTCGCGAATTCGCGTATAAATAACATCTTGTTTTTATTATGTCATTAGCCGAAATATCTCTGTATACTTGGATGGGAAGAATGAAACGCAGCGAAGGAAAACTTGATAATTATTTTGTCGGGTAAATGCAAATATTTAAAATCCAAGTAATTGAAATTTGAAGCATTCAATTGTCGTGGAGAAAAGTGAAGCAATTAAGAATTGATTTACAAAATTACGAACAAAGGGAACTGATGTATCGTGATGATTTTGGGCCGGATTGTATTAATTACAATAATTATCATTGTTATTATTACGGATTATTACCGAAGATGAGACGTACGAACGTAGAATAAATAAAGCAAGGTGTACGTAAGTGTGTAAAAAGCTGTTGCTGGAACCTAAACACAATTACGAGAAACAGTGGGCAGAGAAGTACAAAGTTAGGCCAAAACTCGATAATTATTTTCTTCGATTACCGCAAATGTGAGAAATTAATAAAACTGTAATTTAGTTTCCATTTTAGCGAAGGAAGATCGGATAAATAAAAAATCAATTTACGAAATTACAAACCGAAATCGAAGCGATCGTTTCGGGGTTGAATTCCGAAAAATTCGATAATTGTTCTTTTGAAGTTAAATGCTAAACTAGGTTTATGAAACTAGGATTCATTATTTGCGGAGGAGAGCAGACAATTTTCGATTACACCTGGTACAAATAAATCGATGTATTATTATTCACAGGTATTTTTCAATACTCTCCAGTGCTACGTTCACTATTTTACGATCCACTCCTTCTGTATAATTTTTACAAACTCTGCAAACATTGTATTTATAAGGGTACATATGTATGTAACGCATACTACACGCAAGCACTGTGTACACATTTTACAAAGTTACGTAAAGATCGTATCGAGTGGACGATAACCAACAAAATATTGTTATTAATTTTAGTTTTGCCAGCGAATAAAACAGGAAATATCTCGCTTATGAAGCCCTCGGTCGGGACGAACGAAACGAAACAATGGAAAACTCGATGATTAATTATTCGTCGAGACCATACAAACGTATAAAATTCAAGAAATTGAAATACGGAGATTTTTGCAAAGAAAAACGAGATCGTTACAAAATCGTCGAGATTACGAATACGAAAATCGTACACGAATTTCGATACATTTCGATCGTTTTTTGATCGATAAAAAAATCTGTACGAAACGATCGACTTTAATTTCTATAAATTTGTGTATAATTGTACAGTAATAAAAAATAAGGAACACTTCTTTCTAACTACGGAGACTCGAGTTTAAGGGACGAAACTACCCTCGAAAGTTTCACCCCTCTGATATTATCTGGAAAACTGTTACAGACACAACGAACTTGGTTTAGACAAATGTTTTATTTCCATTGTCGGAAAATAACACGGAACACGCGAAAATAAATTGGAACAAAAAGGTACCTTGGTTTGCCTCTTCATTTTTGAAGTTGTTAACATTTTTATACGGACGTGGAAGTGAGTTATTCGCATACTGAATTTGCAATCAGCCGTAATTGTTTTTAGTTCGCTGCTATATTTCGTACGTATTTGCAGTAAATAACAAATAATGGTTAATTTAATTAATCGGTCGCGTGATCTCTTTCGAGCGACGATAAATAAAGCGATTTTTTTGTTTAAATTTCAGCGAGACATATTTCCGTGTTACTTCGTATCACCGAATTGTGAGAAATTCTCGACGATTTCATACGTTTCGTTGTGGACGAATCGATTACGCGATGACATTACTGGTTTTAGGATAATCGGGGAACAACGGTATCAAAGATTTCAAATTCTCGTGAAATATTTAAAAATACATTCATTATCGACGTATGTACCGCGTTATATCTTTATAAAAAATCATTCGTTGGAAAAACTTCCTTGCATCTTCGAGTGTTCTCTCATCACAGGGATGAAACTTCGAAGGGTGAATTCATCCCTCGAATTTGATTAATTGCAACTAGAAAGAAATACGAGTCCTTTATTTCTGGCTGGTCTACAAACTTGCAAAATTTCATCACGTTCAACATCGAACATCTCTCGAGTGTTCCGTGCCAAATGTACGATCCAAGTATAATGAAAACTGAAAAATATACGACATCGATGACAAAAGTACAAAGAATCTAGAAGCAACAATGTATTCGCATCGTATCTCTCGCAGATGTTACGAACAACTCGTGTCTAATTTATTTTCTGTAATTGTAAAACGAAATCAATCGTATCGACAAAATTCAATATATTACGAATATTTCCGATTGTAAACACATTTGTGCAAAAGTGTGCCGATCTAATAATTTTTCAGACTATTTTTCAATACAATTGCATCGCGAATCGATAAAGTAGAAAAGAAGTGCCAAATTCGATTTTGTCAGATTTTTTACCCGAATATAATTAATAGTTACCGGCACCTGAGTAATTTAAATAAATAACTTAAATATTTATGATTCTAGTTTTTACGACTACTCGAGGTAAAGTTCGTACACTGTACAGGTGAGAATTTTTTAAAATGTTTAAACGAGTACTCGAATTTCTGGGATATTTAAGAACCTGGATGAGGTTCTTCATTTCATTGTAACCTGGATAAGGTTTTTTTTTCATTGGAACCTGGATAAGGTTTTTCATTTCATTGGAACCTGGATAAGGTTCTTTATTT
The DNA here is from genome assembly GCF_051014685.1 of Ptiloglossa arizonensis. NCBI lineage: Eukaryota > Metazoa > Arthropoda > Insecta > Hymenoptera > Colletidae > Ptiloglossa > Ptiloglossa arizonensis. The sequence continues at coordinate 3,876,107 of NC_135061.1, forward strand.
CATTGGAACCTGGATAAGGTTTTTTATTTCATTGGAACCTGGATAAGGTTTTTTATTTCATTGGAACTTGGATAAGGTTCTTTATTTCATTGGAACCTGGATAAGGTTTTTTTTTCATTGGAACCTGGATAAGGTTTTTCATTTCATTGGAACCTGGATAAGGTTCTTTATTTCATTGGAACCTGGATAAGGTTTTTTATTTCATTGGAACCTGGATAAGGTTTTTTATTTCATTGGAACTTGGATAAGGTTCTTTATTTCATTGGAACCTGGATAAGGTTTTTTATTTCATTGGAACCTGGATAAGGTTCTTTATTTCATTGGAACCTGGATAAGGTTCTTTATTTCATTGGAACCTGGATAAGGTTCTTTATTTCATTGGAACCTGGATAAGGTTCTTTATTTCATTGGAACCTGGATAAGGTTCTTTATTTCATTGGAACCTGGATAAGGTTTTTTATTTCATTGGGACCTGGATAAGGTTTTTTATTTCATTGGAATCTGGATAAGGTTCTTTATTTCATTGGAACCTGGATAAGGTTCTTTATTTCATTGGAACCTGGATAAGGTTCTTTATTTCATTGGAACCTGGATAAGGTTCTTTATTTCATTGGAACCTGGATAAGGTTCTTTATTTCATCGAAACCTGGATAAGGTTTATTTTATTGGAACCTGGATTTTGCGCGGGAACCACCCACGTCTCGCGACTCGATACTACGCGATACTCAGTTCGATCTCGGTTCAATTGGCAGGAGGGTATAAAAATTGTTCGAACAGCTAAAAATACGCCGGGCTGAAATTGTCGCGCGGCGACGTGTTACGCGCCAAGTGTAAAGAAATTGTAGAGTTTTCGCGAATTTGAATCCGACGGCTGGGAAGTGGGACAAGTAACGCGTTTTCAGCGTGTCTTTGGTCGCGAGCACGGTCGATGGACTACACTCGCGTCTAAAAGAGTTCAGGAGAGAGGGATGAAAGGCTGCGCCATTGAGAAAGAACGAGAAAGAGACCGCGGGAAGGGAGAGAAGGAGCCAACACCGGCGACCTTGATGAAAATAACCCGTCGAACTGACCATACCTTCTACGCGCGAAATTAAAAAGTTCCTCTCTCGCGCGAAACAAATTCTTTCCTCGATTCCCTTCTCTTTTTTCGCGATTCGAACTCGAGAACCGAAACACGCGCCACGTTCCACCGACGTAACACCGAACCGACACGACTGAGACGATTCTATTCGATTTTCTTCCAAAATTTCTCTCGACGGTCTACGTTTACCCGAAACCGACGATTCTCTTCGATTTTCTTCAAAAATTTCTCTCGAGTACATTTACAAGTAACCGACGCGACTGAGACGATTGTATTCGATTTTCTTAAAAAATTTCTCTCGACAGTGTACGTTTACACGTAACCGACGCGACTGAGACGATTGTATTCGATTTTCTTCAAAAATTACTCTCGACAGTGTACGTTTACACGTAACCGACGCGACTGAGACGATTGTATTCGATTTTCTTCAAAAATTACTCTCGACAGTGTACATTTACAAGTAACCGACGCGACTGAGACGATTGTATTCGATTTTCTGCGAAAATTTCTCTCGACAGTGTACGTTTACACATAACCGACGCGACTGCGATAATTCTCTTCGATTTTCTTCGATTTTCTTCAAAAATTACTCTCGACAGTCTACGTTTACACGTAACCGACGCGACTGAGACGATTCTATTCGATTTTCTTCAAAATTTTCTCTCGACAGTCTTCGTTTACATGTAACCGACGCGACTGCGACAATTCTCTTCGATTTTCTTCAAAAATTTCCCTCGACAGTGTACATTTACAAGTAACCGACGCGACTGAGACGATTGTATTCGATTTTCGTCCAAAATTTCTCTCGACAGTCTACGTTTACCTGTAACCGACGCGACTGAGACGATTCTCTTCGATTTTCTTCAAAAATTTCTCTCCGCAGCCTACATTTCCCCGTGATCGATTAAACTGCACCGAACCAACCGAGAACAGTTTCGAATTTCTAGTCGAAACGAATTCAGTTCGATAACCGACACGACTGGAGGATCTCGCCATCGAGATTTAAAAAGATCGAGCGTGGCCAACCGACGCGACTTGGGCCAACTCGTTGAATTTTCTCGTAAATACGACGACCTTCTTTTCAACCGTTTCACGCGTTTTAGAAACGCGCCAGATAGTTGAACGGTTCACGTCGCATCGATAATTCGAGTTTCATCCGCGGACCGATGCGACTGGACAGCGATAACCCGTGAGTTCGTTTCGATTCAACATAATATGTAGTTGGAATCGGTTTAGCGGTGAACAACGTCGAAACCGACCCCAGTTCGCAATTTTAGACTTCTGGGCAACATTACTCGGCTTCCGACAGAAAAATATAACCCATCGGCAAGGTTATGCGCTCCGTCTAAGTGAACCGCGGTTGGAAAAGTTTGAGAAACACTGCTCCGGAGCGTCCGTTGCTAACGTCTAACGTTCTATCGTCGAAAAGCAACGTTTCAACAATTCGGTTCGTTTTAACGGCCGTCTTGGAACGATTCTCGCGAGGATTTCATCCTCGTTGAGAAATTGTTCGTTTTCGAGAGGCTCGAGGAGACTTTCTAGTTACGGGAACGCTGCACGTAGCGCGAGGATCTTTCTCGCGAGAAAGGACTCTCACCCGAGCGTGGGTGGCTCGCGAGGGCAGGATCGAACAATCCTCTTAGATTGGACGAGATCCACGCACGATTCTGCTTTATCGACTCGGCACTCGTGGCTCCGGATCGAACGACCCGTGGCGCCACCGCTACCAACTGATGATCTTCGAACTACGCTACGAGTCGCTCGCTGACGAAGGTTCGTTTCCGGGCTATTATTTCGGCCCGCGGAAATTTAATCAACCCGCGCGACTAAACATTTACTCCCAACGAAGTGTCACGAGGTAATCGGTGGATTTGAAAAATATTCCAAGCACATCGTCACTCGTGGACCAACCGAGTAATCATTTTTCACATATCCGAGTAATGGAGTAACACTGTACCATTGATCCTTATTAAATATTAAAATCTAATTTCTTTCTTTCTCCGCTTTGGGAATAAATAATGTTAGGATACTGTGTTGGCCAGTATCGAAAGAATATTAATGTCATTGTTACAATATTTTAATCGAAAGTAATCATTTTTCACATATCCGAGTAATGGAGTACATTGTACCATTGATCCTTATTAAATATTAAAATCTGATTTCTTTCTTTCTCCGCTTTGAGAACAAATAACCTTCGGATATTGTGTTGGTCAGTATCGAAAGAATATTAATGTCATTGTTACAATATTTTAATCGAAAGTAATCATTTTTCACATATCCGAGTAATGGAGTAACATTGTACCATCGATTATTAAATATTAAAATCTGATTTCTTTCTTTCTCCGCTTTGGGAATAAATAACCTTCGGATATTGTGTCGGTCAGTATCGAAAGAATACTAATATCATCGTTACAATATTTTAATCGAGAATTAATTAATTCGAATATAATCTCTAATTCGAGCAAACCTTCTTAAATTACGAGCAAACGTTGAAGATCAATTTTCAGCTTACAAATTACATTTCTAACCCTCTCAAATGTGCAATGTTGTAAAATTGCAAATAACAAGGCAAGAACGAAAAAAAGAATAATACTATCACCGTTGAAAAATTAACGTCCGTTCGAGAGGCACGATTCTCTCATAGAGCGATTAGAGCGATCAAAAGGCAGAATCTTGAACGTTCCTCTATCGTTGTAACATCGATTCACGATCATAGATCTCGTACGATGGGTGAACGACAACGTGGGCTCGTTTTTGGTCGTCGATGATTTACTATAATTCCGCGCGCGCGACAACGCGGCCGGGATTCCAATATTTCTTTCCGTTCGTGTTCCGCGGCTCGTCAAATAGCGCAAAATAGGCCCCGTTAAAACCGTCCGTCGTGTTTGCTCGGCCAATGGGTTTTTACTATCATCAGTCAACAGCCGGATGCGCGAGATTTTATATTTACCGAACGTTTCGGCCGAACGCGTGCATCCGTACAGATAAATCATCATCGTCTGGCACCGGCGTGCCGTATAAATATAAACACCGACCTGTCGTCACCACTCTGGCCCGCCATGGGGTTCAACGCTTTTTTTCTATTCGCTCGCGTTACCTGTGCGCCCGTCGCACCCTCGAATGCGCATCGAGAGACGGTGGGAGAGAAAAAAAAGAAAAAAAACACGACGAAAAAAGCCTCGATTAGAGAGAGGTGCCCCACGGGGGGAAAAACAAGGCGAATGGTTGTTTAGGGTTAGTTCGTTGCCCCACTGGGGTTTTTTTGCCCACCTGTTCGAAAGAAATCTGGGGTGAGGTATCCATGGGGTGCGCCACTTCCGGGTGATCGTCACCGTACCCGCGAGGGATCGTTTTTTTTCTTCGTTTAATTCATCACGGTGGCTACTGGACCCTTTTTTGCGATATTCTTTTTGTATGTTTTCGACTCGAGGGGTACGACGATTAAAGATCTACGATGTAATAATTGAAGTCGAATCGGGGAACTTGGTTTTTTTTCACGGTATTTTTCCCAACGATAGCGATTCAAATGGATCGATAGTGTTGTTTAGATCACAGACGTTTAGATTCAGAGTTGTTGATCCCCGTACGAGCCTCCAAATAATTTTACTCGTGCGGTGTGTCGGTGTACTTTTAAGTATATTAAGTATATTATAAGTTACGGTGTTATTAGTAGTATTATCGGTTCTTTTTTCACGGTATTTTTCCCAGCGATAGCGATTAAAATAGATCGATAGTGTTGTTTAGATCACAGACGTTTAGATTCAGAGTTGTTGATCACAGTACGAGCCCCCGAATAATTTTACTCGTGCGGTGTGTCGGTGTACGTTTAAGTATATTAAGTATATTACAAGTTACGGTGTTATTAGTATTAGACGTGGTGTTGGCAATTAGTTTCGCTTTTCACTGAAGATAGATCGAGCGTGTATAAGACCAAGCTTATCGTCTCGATGCCCTCGGCACGCGTCTTTATCGTCTTTGTCGCTTACGTCTTTTAATAGTCTTTCGTCTTAATGCGTCTTTCCAACTGTCCTGTCTCGTTACGTCTTTTTACACATACTGTTACGTACTCTTCTTTCTTACTGACATACTGTGTTATACTACGACATACTACGACATACTGTGTCATACTACGAGATACTACGACATACTGTATCATACTACGAGATACTATGACATACTACGACATACTACGAGATACTACGACATACCACGACATACTACGACATACTATGACATACTACGACATACTGTGTCATACTACGAGATACTACAACATACTACGACGTACTACGACATACTACGACATACTACGACATACTACGACATACTACGACATACTACGACATACTACGACATACTACGACATATTATGACATATTACGACATACTACGACATACTACGACATACTACGACATACTACGACATACTACGACATATTATGACATATTACGACATACTACGACATACTACGACAGACTACGACATACTACGACATACTACGACACACTACCCGCGGCATACTGTCCGTGACATACTCTTACGTACTCTGGACATACTATGGACATACTTTTTGTAACTTTTGCCCTAAAGTGTAGACTCCGTCGCTCGTATCCATCTATGCTATAATATACATACATATTATGTATATATTAGGTTTGTTTGGAGAGTGACTCGTCGAATCGTATGAAAATTTTGTTTCTTTACAGTAAGTCGTAGACTACGAATGACCGAGGAAGATATTTTTAACGTCTAATTTACACAAATTTGAAAATTTGCACGTGGTAGCGGTTGGATTTAGTAATTAGTCGAATTTCAATCGTTCTCTAACAGGTACAAAGTAACTTATTCGGAGTATTTTATAAGGTGATCGAATATACGATCATTTACATTGGTATATGGGTTAAATGAGAAACAAAAGTAATTTATTTAAAAAAAGTATATTTTTCTTTTTGGAATACCACGGTAAAATTTTACGATAGTGTAGAAAGTACACAACGAAATAAGTAATAGTTAATTTCCATTTATACTATAATATAGATATATATAGATTATCGATTACCCGGTATCTAGATCTGGCGCCAAATTCGAATTAAATGTCCCTTAAGTTATATCTCACGCGTACGAGCTTCTCTTATTATTCCATAAATATTATAAACATGCCTTAAAATATTGCCAGATTTGATACGATGTTCGCGAACTTGTCACAGTGACATCGAACAGAATATTTCTCGATGCTGTACCAAATGCTGTATACAAATCGTAATATTACGATACTTGGCAATTATGTTTCCGCTAAAGTAGACATCGAGAGACTGTGACACTCGAGTCTCGACTATTCTCGAGTCTGCTCTTTCGGTTAGGCTAACTTTATTTAAACGGTACTGGAATTCAAAGAGTCGCTACCAAAATGTAGTTCATTTCAAGCACTTGCCTCGCGAGTTCCATTTTCAACCGTGAATTTTAAGACTCACGCATAGTAACTCGTATCGATTATAATCTACGAGTTTCATCGTTCGATTAACATCGGTGAACATTTAAAATTTATTCAAGAACAATATTCAGGATTCTTCGTAGTTCAGTGACACGATCCGAATTAGAACAATATAATTTAATGCACAAATTTAAGTAATTGAAAATATATTCGAGAAAATCGTAAAAATATTACCTCAATACCAGCTCATAATTAAACTTTCTCTCCTGCGTAACAGTCCAATCGTTAAAACGAATTCTAAATAATTCTAAATAATTCGAACTCGATTCATGGAGTCCCCATCCCAAACGCGTCAGCGTTTTTCTTACTGGTGAATATTTTGCCTATCTATCTGTCGCTGTGTATCGTCTTAAGGTCCATTCGTAGCTCTGAAATTTCGCAATTACCCGGGGCAGCCTGTTGTCGTGTCGCGTACTTTGCAAATTAAATAACATTGCAATGGGTTAACGAAGTGTAGACTCCGTCGCTCGGACGCCTATCGGAGACCGTAGCCACCCTCCTTGTCTCCCGCTCACTCGCTTCCCCCTCGATTTAACCATCTAAGTGTCGCCCTCTCGTCCCCCACCCTGCGGCCTATTTTACCCCACTTTCGCGTCTTTTCCCCTCTTTCGCTCCAAGGCTGGCCATCCCACTCACCCTACCGCCTTCGCGACTTATCCCCACCACTGTGGACTCACCCTCCTGGAAAAATAAGCCGCCGGACACCTTGCCGGGCCTCTCGTCCAGGCTACCATTGGCTCTCCTTAAGCCGTGGCTAACTTGGATTTCAGCTTGTCCGCGGAAAATTCGTCGTTCAAAATGGTATCTCTCCACGTTCAGCTACCTTATACACCAGACCGCGACCGCTCGTTGTTTCGACGCTGGAAATATGTTTACCGCGTTGTTTTTGTTATCTGCCTCGATCAACTGGGAACGATGGAGTATCGAATCTTTCGTTGGACCGAGGCGAACGTGACAACTGGTTCGTTGGAAACGAGGTGGTACCTTTTAATTTGTCCAGTTTAATCTCGTAGTCGTAGACAAGGTCTAGGTACGGGATTAACCTCTTTGTGAGGTACTTACCGAATGTATTTGGACAAATGCTTTTGTCGCGATGTTTCCAGTTGTTCTGAACGATAAATAAATTTTACCAACTCTTGTACTCGTAGTTTGGGTCTAGAGTTAGGCTCTAGAGTTAGACTCTGGAGTACCGATTCGATGTATTTTTATATTGTTATATTTCGAGTCGTTGTTCGACTGTTTCGTGAAATAAGGTACTTGTAAAGGAGAGAATAATATCGTTTGACTGTTATATAATTTATAAAAAAGGTGCAGACGTAGGAATTGTAAATAAATTCTCTTAGTTTTCGTGTTGATGTTTGGGTCGGGTGGGTCGTACTGGATAAATATATTGGGAAAAATAGTGTCTTTAATTTTCTTTGCGTTTGACTTACTTATGGCACAAAGCTCGAGGTATAGTGTATACAAGGTAACGTTCGTTAACCGTGAGAAACGAAATGCAAGAAGATAAAGTGTGCAAAGGAGCTGAGCTGCAACCGGATCTCAGTTTCGAAAGCTAGCTTCGTTTCGAGTTGTTGGTTATCGTCGAATCGATGAAACGAAACATAAAAGACGACAAAGAAATTTTCTCAGCAGATGTAATCAATTATAACAATATTCAGTTCGCGATAATAAACATACGAGTGCAATACAGTGGTATTCTATGGTGTATTCGATTGTCAAGTATTCTATTTCAAATTATTTGTCCGAATACCTTTGTTCAATACTCTGTTCCATTTATTGTTTTACGCTTTGGACGTCCATTGTGTTCTCCCTCTGTTACGATGTGCGTATTTAATCGTTCTTGTTTATTTCTAACGACATCTCGCTGCACACACAAGTCGATTTTGTCTTACGATATATTTGATTTTTCTCCACCGCTATTTCGATATTGTAGATACTTTTTCTTCGGTATTCTAACTTATTTTATTTCTTCTAACTTATTTTATTTCTTCTAACTTATTTTATTTCTTCTAACTTATTTTATTTCTTCAAACTTATTTTATTCTCTTCACTTGCACTATTTTCGGTTTTACACGCAAACAATATTTCTGTACAGATTTCTATGCAAAAACGATTCTCGTAATTTATTACGATTACGATGCCTTTATATTCGCACGTATATCGATTGAAATTGGAAGTTTCATTAAAAGTAAACTAAACTGTTAGAGAACGAGTGCGCTCCAGCAAATATTGCACATTTTAAAATGTTAATTTTATTTCAAGACGATCTATAGTCTCCTGCCACCGCTTCGACAACAATTGCATTTCTCTGTTACACCATGCTACTTTGAATGCAAAAATATACCTCTTGATTTTATTTACAATTTCTTTCCATCTTGAAATTAGATTTCTGCTACCAGTAATATCGAAAAAGCATCGAAGTATCGATTCCTTCGAAAGTTCGTTTTAAAAGTGAACGAAACGAACGATGAAAATGAAAACAAATGCAAGATATATTTTCGTAACGAGCGGAAAAAGAGCTTTCCAACGATGCGTCGATACATACACGGCCCGAACTTGGTTATAACGGACGTGGATATAGATCACGTCTGTAACGAGCAAAAAATCATAATGATTTTAATTTCCGCGCATTACCGTGCGATTGTTCACTTTTATAACGAGCGTGTTACACGGATACGCGGGAAAAATTTCGCGAAATTTGAGAAATACCAAGCACAACTCGTTCGTCTACAATTTTTAAATATATACACTTAATATTAAACGCAGTTCATTCGTCTTCAATTAAAAACTATACAGCGGTTCGCGTAACTACGAGCGTACTGTACTTAATGCGATCGTATTGATACAAATAATATTTGTGCATTAAATATTATACATTAATTTCCTCCAACGATGTTTCTCAATCGAAATTACCCAACATTTTTTTTCGAATACAAGCTTGATTTAATTCAACGCTGGCGTACATAGCGAATAACTATTGTAACGATGAAATATCGTCGGTTACCTGGTGCTCGTTATAACTGAGATCTACTGTACTACGTTTCGACAGACGGATTAAAAATAACCACGACGCAAAGTGAACGAAACACGTAATATTTCCCGGCACTTCCCAACATCCTACGTGTGATAAAATCAAGATGGTCGATTTTCTTAACAACGAATCGGTTAACGAGTTTTACCTTTCATACGAGATTAATAAGCGCCGCGTAACGCGTGAACGGTAGGGATGGTTTCGTCGCTGGAATCCGGTCAATAAAATAAAACTTGAAAGCGGGCTCGTTGTGTAACTCGGGAACAAGGTCGAATAAGACACCTACTTGCACGAACCTTTCTCATCGTCGAGGTTCAAGTTGAAGTTACGCCGTTAATATCGCTTGCGAGCTATAACTGGATTCCTTTAATCGTCGCAAACATACCTACGCGCACGATCAAAGTATTATTCAACGTTGAGTGAATAACATACAACTATTACTATCAACCGTATCGATTTTATTCAATTTTCTTCCTTTCCTAGTGTATAATTCAAGTTCGACAGAGATCCAGTATTGCGCGAAATAAATGGCAAAAAAAATTGTTTTCCATTCTCCTTCCACCACTTTTGAAACTCGTTTAAATCTGGTTTGAAGAAGACTCACTATTGTTGCTCGAAACGATACCGAAAAAATTGTTTTCACGTCTCTTGTTCAAGGTAGGCTCAGAATGTTACAAATGGTTCAAATTTTGCACAAAGTACCCTCCCATAGCCCCGAAAAAATGGTAAAAGACTCTTTGGTAAAAATGTTCTTTTAAAGTTTCTCTAGTAGTAAGTTTGCGCAGTCGAATTCAAACAGGTCGATTGTTTATCAGTCGGGCGGTCACAGAAGCTTGTACCAGGGATTTATCAAGCGCTAATTATACGGTCGACCGTGCAACAAAATGCAAACTGTTATCGCTCCGTAAACGTAACCTCGACAGACACGTTTTCCCCGACGTGGATCACTGTAAATACACCTGTTTGCGCAAGCCCTTAAACTTTTCCGTGTCCCGTAGCGGTGACGATTTTTCGCGATCGGTTATTCCAAAGGGGTCGAAAACCCATGGAATCGTCCCGTGGCATGGTTGGATCCGTCCGGTGGGTGCGCGATAAAGAAACTCGCCCCATAGAATCGAAATGCAAATGTCCCGAGGCCGGTCCGGCCGGGTTTAAATCTCTGGCGCGCGTTTACCGGGCCGAGTCGGTTGTTTATTTTTTAATTAAAGTCTTCCGTGGGTAGCAGCTTCTCTTGGATGCGGGATTAAAAAAGGTCCCTCGGAGTTATTAAGCTAATAATGTGTCCCGTGGCGCGCGTCGCGCAACAGGGAGGAGAAAAAAAAAAGGTGCTCCATGAGGGAAGGGGAAGGTCCGGTCCAGAGGAGGAGGAGGAGGGCCGAGCTCGAGGAGGACCGTGGCAAAAAGGGACCGAAGGGCGCAAAAAATCACTCGGCCACGCGTGCCCTGTCGCCTCGATCCTCTCATTGATTCCAACCCCCGTCCAACCGATTGCCGCCGGAAGTTTGCGGGAGGGAAAAAAAAAGACGAGCACCGGCTTTTAAAGCGAGGTCGTGTAGCTCACCGCGCGTACTAATGAACCTAACCTCCTACCACCGTTCGATTCAAGCGGGAAAAAAAAGGTGAACGGTGGCTTTGGTTACCTGGAGGGCTCGAATCCGTTTCAGTTTTATACGACGAATAAACCATCCCCCCACTCCTCGATTAAAGACGCGTGTTCGCGTCACGTTAACGTTACCGCGTTTTCAACGAAAATCGCGTCAATTTTCACGCGGTGACGTTTCGTGCGTTTTATCATGCGAGTGAGGCGGTTGGTTTCGAGTAGCCATTTTTTTTTTGCAGGATTTCGAGCAACGCGAGTGTGTAGATGTAGGATCGAAGAGTGACTCGTTGGTAGGAGGGAAAAATTGTTTAGGTTTGTTTGGAGAGTGACTCGTTAAATTGTATGGAAATTTTGTTTCTTTACAGTAAAGAGGGAGATATTTTTAATGTCTAATTTACACTAATTTGAAAATTTGCTCGCGGTTGTGGCTGGATTTTGTAATTAATCGAATTTCAATGGTTCTCTAACAGGTACGAAGTAACTTATTCGGAGTATTTTATAAGGTAATCGAATATACGATTATTTACATTATGGGTTATATGTATATGGGTTAAATGAAAAACAAAAGTAATTTATTTGAAAAAAAGTATATTTTTCTTTTTGGAATACCACGGTAAAATTGTACGATAGTGTAGAAAGTACACAATGAAATTAGTAATAGTTAATTTCCATTTATACTATAATATATATATATATATATATATATATATATATATATATATATAGATTATCGATTACTCGATATCTCGATCGAGCGCCAAATTCGGATTAAATGTACCTTAAGTTATATCTCACGCGTACGAGCTTCACTTATTATTCTATAAATATTATAAACATGCCTTAAAATATTGCCAGATTTGATACGATGTTCGCGAACTTGTCACAGTGACATCGAACAGAATATTTCTCGATGCTGTACCAAATGCTGTATACAAATCGTAATATTACGATACTTGGCAATTATGTTTCCGCTAAAGTAGACATCGAGAGACTGTGACACTCGAGTCTCGACTATTCTCGAGTCTGCTCTTTCGGTTAGGCTAACTTTATTTAGACGGTACTGGAATTCAAAGAGTCGCTACGAAAATGTAGTTCATTTCAAGCACTTTCCTCGCGAGTTCCATTTTCAACCGTGAATTTTAAGACTCACGCATAGTAAGTCGTATCGATTATAATCTACGAGTTTCATCGTTCGGTTAATATCGGTGAACTTTTAAAATTTATTCAAGAACAATATTCAGGATTCTTCGTAGTTCGGTGACACGATCCGAATTAGAACAATATAATTTAATGCACAAATTTAAGTAATTGAAAATATATTCGAGAAAATCGTAAAAATATTAGGTCAATACCAGCTTATAGTTGCGCTTGGTTTTTGTATCTAACGTACGTTTCGTTTTACTTTCTTCGCTCGACAGAGTACTATTATTTATTTACACTTTTTAATGCACACGATTAAGCCGTATCATTAATATTCTCGGCAGAATGTATTACTAAGCTCGCTTCGTTCGAACGCAGAGTGTCTTTAAAAATCGAATTCCTCTAGCGTGCTTATAACCGGTCAGTATGTAATCTAATATTCCGTACAAGTATCCATACCACGGTTAGGTGAAGTCACTTTAATACAGAAGACACGGTATACTTTAAGCACCGCTTGTTTTACGAGCTCAGTTTCTTTCGTCGATAAATATAAAAATTTACCATTAAAAATATTAATGGGAAAAATATTCATTCTATGAAAATTAATATTTTTCATGGAAAATATTAATGGGAAGATTACTTTCGTCGTCTAGAAAAATATACTTTGATATTTAAGAGGTCACTGCATCTCGAAAAAATTCTTTATTTTCGCTCAGTGAAACTCGTTATAAATACAATACAATATGGATAAGTAGAATTTTTCCAAAAAATCCCCATACTTTCTGCACGCATAAATAAAAAAATAAATCTCGTGAAGTTTGTAACAAATACCGAAAAAAATTCTTTATTTTCGCTCAGTAGAACCAACTCGTGATAAATACAATACAACATGGATAAGTAGAATTTTTCCAAAAAATCCCCATATCTTTTTCCACACATAAATAAATAAATCTCGCAAAGTTCTTACCAGAAGTAAAAAAAATACGTATTTTCGCGCAGTGGAACTGAACTCGTGACGAACGCAATACAACAGAAATAAATAGAATTTTTCCAATAGTTTCTCATACTTTTTGCACGTATAAATAAATCTCGTAAAGTTCTTACCAAAAGTGTGCACCATGATGGCGGATACAAAAAAAAAATCGTTGTTTTTGTGACGAATGCAATAGAACATGGATAAATAGAATTTTTCCAAAAGTTCCCCGTACTTTCTTCACGCATAAGTAAATAAATAAATCTCGTGAAGCTCGTATCAAAAGTGTGCACCATATTGACGGATATAAAAAAAAAATCGTTGTTTTCGTGACGAATGCAACACAACACGGATAAATAGAATTTTTCCAAAAGTTCCCCATACTTTCTTCACGCATAAATAAATAAATAAATCTCTCAAAGTTCTTACCTATAGTGTACACCATATTGACGGATACAAAAAAAAAATCGTTGTTTTTGTGACGAATGCAATACAACACGGATAAATAGAATTTTTCCAAAAGTTCCCCATACTTTCTTCACGCATAAATAAATAAATAAATCTCTCAAAGTTCTTACCTATAGTGTACACCATATTGACGGATACAAAAAAAAAAATCGTTGTTTCCGTGACGAATGCAACAGAACATGGATAAATAGAATTTTTCCAAAAGTTCCCCGTACTTTCTTCACGCATAAATAAATAAATCTCGTAAAGCTCGTAGCAGAAGTGTACACAACCAGCGTAGTCTCGTTACGAAGGAAACGTTACGATTGAAAAGGAGAGACGACCAAGGCCTGGATAAAAACCCCATTGTGACGAAAGGACGAGTGTCGAGTCTGCAGATGGGGGAAAAAAACAAAACAAAAAAAAAAGAAGAAAAAAAGAACCGAAGAGAGATGGAAAAAAATCCCTCGTCAACGAGCGTGACGTAGACGTTATGGAAAACGAACGGCGAGCGGAAAAGAAGACGGAACGGGTAGGCGTTGGAGGGTGAAGCGGCTGCAAAGAATGGCTGGAGGCTGTGGAAGGATGGAGGAAGGAAGGTCCGCTCGGCTCACCCCCTTAGAACCATCCCCCTCCCTCCCCCGCTCCTCCGGCAGGCACCCTCCTGCCTCTTCCTGGCCGTCATCTCCTGGGCGATTTTCCACGGCACCTAAGAGAAGGGGCCAATGAGACGCTGGGCGTCGGTATTGATCCGAGGCGTCGTCCAGGAGACGCCCGCTCCAAGACGCCCGGCTTGCCCGGCGCGAGAGAGCGGCACCGCAGTTTCAGATAAAAGGACGAAAACCGTTCCTAGAGACGAACCGCGGGACCATCCGCCATCCACGTTAGAGAACTTTCGCGAAACCTTCTAGGATTCACGCGGATCGTTTCGTTCGTCGACCTGTACGTTCCACGCGTTTCGTAGCATCACGCGTGTCCTGTCAACCGTTCTCATCCAACGTGTCCGTCGTCCATTGAATCGCGACTCGATAGCTTCGAAAATTTTCACAATTCTTTCCTTCTTCCCCCACCTTTGCCAACGTTGCTCGTCTATACAGTGGCGACGATCTTTCTCGTGGAATCATTCTTGGAAGTAACAGAGTTCGAATTTTTCGCTGGAAATTTTTCACAAACTACGAGAACATAACTCGAGATTCCACAGTCTCGAGATTCTCGGACCGTGGGAGATCCATTTTGAGGATAAAGAAAGATAAATAAAGAAAGACGTAAAGATCTTTATGTCCGGGAGTATTCTGCAAATTTTAACCGGTATGCACGTGGAAACTCCGAGTGTTATTTATTGTTGTTGTTCCAACGACTTTTTAGGTATACGTGTTAAGTTTACGCGTTCGATTTCGTATAAGCACCAGCTGCGATCTAATATCGAATTTGAGAATTTTTTCGCGTAAACTTTCCGGTAATTGTGCGAATAGTATAATTATACTAATTATGAGTCATTTTTCGAGGTATTTTCCAGTCGGAGCGAGTTTCTAGAGAGCCAGGAAAATGTGTAATGGAAATTGAAAAATCGAAGGCGGTCACGGTGGACCGATGGGAAAAGTTTCCCAGAAGGTTCGAAATTGTTCACATTTTTCGCGCGTCTTTCAATATTATTATTCCAACGGTTTCGTTACGGATTCATTATATATCATAGCAGAGTTGTTTTTGGAACTTTCAATTACGACACTACGTTTTCAAGAAGTTATTTTTAAAGAGATGGACGAATTTGAATGGTAAAAATATCCGACCTTGGAAATTATTCACGGAACGTTTAAAACGCGTTGTATTCGATCTGGAAAGGGTGGAGAGTTTGTAAAAAATGTGAAAAATTTCCCCCGATATTGAAAACTTTACCACTGTCGTCAAAGGTCTTTATTGCGCGTATGGGAGCACCGTGGAGCCCAGCCGAGTGAAGTCGAGTTACAGGAAGTAGCTACCTGTTTCGAAATTTCGTGGAAGCGTGGCTGGTCGAGGATGATCGCGATTCGTCGAACACACTTCCGTGTAAAATATCGAGAACCGATATAACAGTCACGATCGATATTTACCAAATGATATTTACTAAATGCCCACTCGTTCGAAATCCACTCGAAAGCTTCTTTCCCAGTCGTGTAACGCGAGTCAACTCGCGATCGATGTTTATCGAATGAACCCCGAACGAACTGAGATTCCACCTACGTAAGTATAATTTCACTTCCGGCGCGGATGATCCGTGATAGACTGGATCCTCTTGATCCGGTCATCGAGCAACCACGCGCCGAGGGCGAATCCTTTTGATGCGGTCGTTCGTCGCAAAGTTGCGTTTTCGGAAACGAGACTCGTGCAAAGTTAATTACCCGTTGTATTATCAATCGGTGGCTGCGGTCTATCCTCGACCGTCGTCCACTTCCCTACCAACTCCCCGTGCCCTGTTTCTCACGCGGACAGAGCTCCAGGGAACTTTGACGGAGCACCAGAAATCGTTTCAGGTTCTAATCGAGTCCTCCAACTGCCGCGTCCGGTCCCCGCTTCTTCCGCTTTGTTTTACTCTCGTCCCGGAGGATTAGTCTCGGCCGTTTCTATCGTTAATCGGTTCGTTGTACGTCAGCTGAGCCGTGAATCATCGAAGAGCCTTTGCTGCGCAGTCATTTCCTGTTTACGAGGACACCCTTGATCGTCGCTACCAGACCAGCTTTCGAACGTTTTCGAAAAGACACCTAGGCGATCGAAACGATTGAAATCGAAACAGAGAAACGCAATCGCTACCACGGGTCGAGACAGACCCAGGGTTGGTTCGTTTATTCGTAAATCTTTCGTCGTTCGAGAGTAGATCGATCGAGGGCGATGTAGGTTCTCGAAACAATGGTCTCGCGAACGATTCGTGTTCCTGCGGGAAGAAATTATCCAATGGACGACGCTCGTTGCGGATACAGGGCAACGTGGATATTAGAACGTTCCTCCTTTTATTTTCCTTCAATTTCCTTCCTTTCAGCTTTCCCATCAGCCTTTCCATTAATATTAAAACGGTAGCGTGGCCTCGCGAGGGCTGTTCAAAGAGGGGTGCCGGTGTATACCAGACTGTGCTCGCTTCTCTGGAGGTACGGCGAACGCGGGTGGGGGTTGAAGAACCATCCCACCGGTGGGGTGAGGGGTGTTTAGCTCGTTTTTCATCTTGATCTTCTAGAGTTACCAATTTGAACCTAGTCTCTTTCTCTCTGTCGTTCTCTCTCTCTTCTCTCGCTCCGTCGTGGAACCCGTCTCCGGCGAGCTTTGCGAGGAAACGATTCCCTGTTCGAAGAAAGTCAACGTTGTACGCGTTTCACAATTTAACTTGCTGCAAAATCGGTTGAGAGCAATCTACTTGCGTTTCAGACGATAACAGCGGTTCGAGCCGCGTACCAACTAACGTTAGCGATAAAATCGTTTCTAGATTCAATCGGCCGATCGTTTTAACGACAGAGAACTTTTCCAATTTGTATTTTGCTTCGATTTCATCAACAATACTATATTTCGTTATCTTAAACTATTCGTGAAATTTTCATCCGTGATTCTTTGTAAATATTAAATTGACCGATCGTTTTAACGACAGAGAACTTTTCCAATTTGTATGTTGCTTTGATTTCTGTTGGTCGATTTTATCAAAAATACTATATTTCGTTATTCTAAAGTATTTGTGAAATTATCATTCGTGATCTATTCTTTCTTTGTAAATATTTAATTGACCGATCGTTCGTACGACACAGAACTTTTCCAATTTGTATGTTGCTTTGATTTCTGTTGGTCGATTTTATCAAAAATACTATATTTCGTTATCTTAAACTATTCGTGAAATTTTCATCCGTGATTCTTTGTAAATATTAAATTGACCGATCGTTTTAACGACAGAGAACTTTTCCAATTGGTATGTTGCTTTGATTTCTGTTGGTCGATTTTATCAAAAATACTATATTTCGTTATTCTAAAGTATTCGTGAAATTTTCATCCGTGATCTATTCATTCTTTGTAAATATTTAATTGACCGATCGTTTTAACGACAGAGAACTTTTCCAATTTGTATGTTGCTTCGATTTCATCAACAATACTATATTTCGTTATTTTAAAGTATCCGTGAAAATTTCATCCGTGATCTATTCATTCTTTGTAAATATTAAATTCTTTTCTTTTATCGCATTCTTGCAACGGATGCACCCTAAACCCTTTTCCCTATCTCTCATGCTTCACTTCTTCTTTTCTTCTTTGTTCTCTTCTTCGTTCAAACATATTGCAATTACAGCTCAATGTACAATAAAAAAATGGCATATTACTGTACGGTCTACGTTTTATGTTAATAAGTTTTTCAATTTTTTTTCCGGTTTCGAGTGTAACTACGTCACAGTATACATTTCTATAATTGTTAATGTCTCACGACGGTTCTATGTAATTTCGTGTAACACGACCATGTTAATAACGGTTTTCGAGACCGGTGCAGCATCTTTTCAGGATAGAGGTTCTTTCACGAAAAACAGATTTCCAGGAAAATTGATATAAATTATTACGGACGCGATGTCCGTGCATCTCGGATCGTGCGCGTGAATGTTTAAACCGGGCTATCGATTGCGAGAGAAGAATGAATGAATTCGAAGAATGCACGTGACACGAGTGTTTAACGAGTGTAAAGAGATCGCGCAGGGAGTTAAGAGTTCGTCTGAATCGGTTCGGAGCAGAAACTAGTCACGAGTTAGACTTTGGAGTTAACCGACTTCGTTTCAATTGTCATACTTCATACACACGAGTGCGAGTCCAACGTTCCTGGGTGTCATTGTCACCCTGAGTCACGATCCAATGATGGCGTCTCGAAAGTCTCGCAGACTCTACTTTCTTTGCCGAATGTCGTCTATTTTTATCATAAATGTTCGGTTACTTTGTCATCGATTTCTTACCACTGGTAAAAACCTTGCACGTATATTACTTTTTATGTGTACTACTCTTATATATATTATAAAATATATTTTGTATGTATTACTTTTGTATATATTATAAAATATATTTTGTATGTATTACTTTTGTATATATTATAAAATATATTTTGTATGTATTACTTTTGTATATATTATAAAATATATTTCATATGTATTACTTTTATGTATATTATAAAAGATATTTCATATGTATTACTTTTATATATATTACAAAATATATTTCATATGTATTACTTTTATATATATTATATATAAATTACTTTTATATATAATAAAATTATACTTATATATATTACAAAATATTACTTTTATATATATTACAAAATATTACTTTTATATATATTACAAAATATTACTTTTATATATATTACAAAATATTACTTTTATATATATTACAAAATATATTTTATATATATTATAAATACATATTTATACATATTACAAATATATATTTACACATATATTACTTCTCAGTTTTCGGTACTCCAAGTGAACACTTGTCCCACCGTGTGTCCTCCACGTTTTTACGTTCCTCCTGTGCGTACGCGCGTGGCATCTGCTCGAGGAAAACGGTTTCCGGCCCGCGCGAAGAAAAATCCGCGGGGACTCGCTCGTGGGAAAGCGTGTGCGCTTCTTGAACGACGAGTCGTCCTTTTTATCGTGACCCGGTCCTTTCTTGCGCGTCCCTACACGCCGCGAGCAACCCTTCAGGGTCGGCCAACGGTCAGCGAGCCCTCGGCTTTCGGCTTTATGGGAACCGGTTTTTCGGACGCGTAGCACGCCCGGAATTTTTCCATCGAATTTTTATCGCGAACCCGTCCGACCGGTCAGCCGAACGTTCGTCCAGGTGGTCACTTCCTGACCATCCTGGTTCGGGTCACTCTTCAACCTCCCCCCGCGTTTTGACCCCCCCTACCCTTTTATATCAAACGGTCGTTGCTTCTTAATTCCGTGACACGCGGCTGCGAACGCGTTTTTTTTTCCACCGCAACGCTCCAGGCGTCGAGAGGCTTTGAAAACCTCCTGAGGTTCGACAGGATCCTGGAGGGGATCCTGGAGCTCCTTTTCTCCAGCGAATTTTCAAATTTTTTCCATCGTGACGTTATAATTTAGAAACAGGAAAAATATCCAGTGATCTCGTGGGTAGGATATATCTAACGAACAGTGTCTTAACCCTAGTTTTACCCCAGGGTCTCTTCGGACCCAGAGAGACATCAAACCTCGAGACCAGTGTTTTTCAAATTTTGTCGACCGTAATCAATTCGATCAAAGCACTTTCCAAGACTCCTCTCGCGCATAGATTCTATTTTAGACAAACGTAAGCACGAAATAACAAATCAGGGTTTTGCAGCTTTCGACATGCCTGAAGGGATTTCGAAAAATGAATCTCTCCAGGGGTGAATTATTTCGCTCGATGTTCGTTCACTTGCCTCGATATCGATACGTATCGATCGATAAATTCGTGTTGCGAGCTCGGTAAAATGAAATTCTAAATATTTGTTCGCAATCGTGGCGATTGTATCGCGTTAGAATATCGGAAATAATTCAGACAACGAACGCACGCGTACACGTACAGTATCCCCGAAGAGGTTAAGTCGAATGAAAATTGGTCTCGCGGGATATTGCTTTCCAGTCGCATCGGTCCGCGGGCAAACTTCCCTCTAATGGTGATTACACTGTTATGGTCGGCTATCGGGCGTCTTTTATACCGCGTACGTGCACCGGAATCCGCAGATCGTCGTGCAACTTCTCTCGAGAATTAAACGAAATAAACAATTTTTTTTCACTTCCAGGGATTCATCGTTTCCTGGTCGTGAAGAAATAAAAATTCAACTCGAGCTTGTATTCTTCCTTTTGAACTGGTTGCAAAAAAATAAAAATTCTACTCGAGCTTGTATTCTTCCTTCTGAACTTGACGCGAAGAAATAAAAATTCAACTTCAGTTTGTATTCTTCCTTCTGAACTTGACGCGAAGAAATAAAAATTCAACTCGAGCTTGTATTCTTCCTTCGAACTGGGCGCGAAGAAATAAAAATTCAACTCGAGCTTGTATTCTTCCTTTTAAACTGAACACACGAATATTTGGCTTGGGAAACTACGTTTCGAGATTTCTTCAAAATCTGAAATTCTTCGGTGTTTCAATCGTGGAGTTGTTGGAAACATCCCTGAACGTTGGTGAATCCATCAGAGAAGGGGTGGTTAGTTCGATCTCCGTTCGAACTGCTATCGACGATCGTTTTTCTCGAGTACTCGGTCCACCATTTTCTCCTGGAGGCTCGTGCCGCACCCCAACCCCCGTAGACGCTTAATCCCGATCCGTGAGCGTAACTCACGTTGGTTTTTGCGTTTCGAATAAACTCGCGACATCGGTCGAAGGAGTTTCGCTCGCCTCTTCGGTGTTTTACATTTGCATTCGATGGCAAGTCAACGGACGGGTGGGGCGGACTAACGGCTAGGGGGAGGGGGTGGTGGTGGTTGTAGGGGCAGGGAACGCGGGGGTGATGTTTTGCAAGATCTGCTCGAGAGACCATTCGTCTTAGTATCTGCCTCGGGGGGCGGTGAAATATAAGCTAGATCTACGGGAAAGATAAATGAATCCATCCTCCTGCCCCCGCCACCGTCGCCGCCCTCGCCCTCTCTGCCACCATCGCTGCCTCCCGCCGCCTAACCCCCTGGCTGCCAAGAGAAGAGAAAATCAGCCGCAACAAGAATAGCGAATGGTTTCCCCGGGTTTCGCAAAACGCGCCAGGTTTACGAGAAAAGAAGCGAATGGAAGCAACACAATTGCAATCAGTTTTATCGCGCATCGAATTACCATCGGCTGATGAAATATTTATCGATCCGTGAGCCGATTGTTTTGCACCGGTCGTCGTTCCGCCACGGTGCTTTAAACCGCGCCGAGTTCCATGTAAATTTACCGCCAGTTCCTCTTCTTTTTTTTCTTTTTTTTCTTTCTCCGTCCGGAATTTCATTTACAAATTAGTTTCACGCGGAACGAACGAGATTCGCGGAGACGATGGCCCTCCAGGGGATTCCGGATACTTGGAAGCTATACAGATGCGCTCTCGGATATCGTTCGTAATTGGCTCTTGATAATGTGGACGATTTAGAATGAACCGAACGGCTCGGATAAATGTTTCCAAACTCTTATTGGTGTTCGAAGACTCCAAATGGCGAGATTACTCGAGTCCTGGTGATGTTTCCCATACGTCGTTCACGGTAGGGCAAAGTTGCCCAATACGAGGGCCTATCTTCGTTACAGATCTCTCGAATTGCGTACGATGTCTCTTTGTTTCATAACCGAGTCTCGAGGAATGTGTTCGTAAGACACTTTTACAACAAATTACGCGTAGAAATTATTAATTGTAAATACCTTGGATGAACACTGTTTCGAATTTTTTCATCAGAATGTTTCGATGAAAACGATACACTGGAGAAGAGTATATTTTTGAATGATTCGTGGGAAAATTTGGAGAGAATTTTTTAGTGACGTGGAATTTTACAGGACGATAATTTTGGCAGGACGAACCGCTTAGGAATTTACAAGGGACACCAGACTCTGATAGACATCACTATTCGCGAAGGAGCCTGAACTATGGCTGTATCGTACATAACTGTTGAGACGAATCTAGCATCTAAAAATAATCAAAAAAGTTTATAAATACACGAGTTTAGCTTGAAAATATTAATCGAATCGAGCAAAGGAGTCTGAAGTATGACTGTACTGTACGTAACTGTTGAGACGAATCTAACACCTAAAAATAATCAAAAAAATTTATAAACACATGGATTTTGCCTGAAGATATTAGTCGAATCGAATATAGGAGCCTGAACTATGACAGTACCGTACACAACTGTTGAGACGAATCTAGCACCTAAAAATAATAAAAAAAGTTTATAAACACATGGATTTTGCTTGAAAATATTAGTCGAATCGAGCAAAGAAGCCTGAACTATGACTGTATCGTACACTACTGCTGAAACAAATCTAGCACCTAAAAATAATCAAAAAAGTTTATAAATACATGGTTTTTGCTTGAAAATATTAATGGAATCGAGCAATTTATCATGGAAGGTTATCGTTCAATTGTTTAGCTCCAAGTTGGTCAACGTTTGCAAAGCATTTCCAATGACCCCAAATAACGTGACGAGAAGGTTAATGTATCTAACAAAGAAGCGCGTCACTTAGGGTTAAGAAATCTCAGAGTCTCCTCTTACAGCTACCACTTCGGGTTCTTTCTAGACAAACTCGTGCAACCGCTTGTCTAGATTCTAGGAGCTTTCCGCGCACTGTGACGGCATACTGCATCTGTATATTACGAGTGTGCGCGAGCTTTTCCCATTCACGCCCATTTTCATCTCGGTCTATTTATCTCGTTAGATCTTTACCGTGCTACATTGTCATTATTTCTTTTTATTCGCTTCTATTGTTTATCTCTTCTGTCTCGTCTCGATTATTTTATTGTATTCTTTGTATCGGCAAACTCTTGTATCTCCGTTGAAAGGGTCCCTCGCAGCGACAAGACAAAAGATTTATTTACCAATTTAGTACAATAACACGGCCGATCGAAACGAATCTAATGTGCAATAAGCTTTCGAAAGAAATTTTTTTTACGCAAGAAAAATTGCCATAGATCACCTGATCTTACCCACTGTGATTTGACGTATAATAAACGCCGGAAAATTAATAAATACTTTCTCTAAAAACACGTTTACGTTATGAAAGCGAGGTTAGGTTTCGTAGGAAAATTCTCAACCGCGCAACTTTTCTTCGCGGTCGATCGAAACGAACCAAACGTGTAATAAGCTTCCGAAAGAAATTTTTTTACGCAAGAAAAATTGCCGTTGATCTTACCCACTGTGATTTGACGTATAACAAATCCCAAAAATTAATAAATACTTTCGCTAGAAACACGTTTACGTTATCAAAACGAGGTTAGGTTTCGTAGGTAACTTTTTAGCCTCGCACCTTTTCTTCGCGACCGATCGAAATGAACAAAACGTGCAATAAGTTTCCGAAAGAAATTTTTTTTACGCAAGAAAAATTGCCATTGATCTCACCTGATCTTACTCACTGTGATTTGACATATAATAAACGCCGAAAATTAATAAATACTTTCTCTAAAAACACGTTTACGTTATGAAAGCGAGGTTAGGTTTCGTAGGAAAATTCTCAACCGCGCAACTTTTCTTCGCGGTCGATCGAAACGAACCAAACGTGTAATAAGCTTCCGAAAGAAATTTTTTTACGCAAGAAAAATTGCCGTTGATCTTACCCACTGTGATTTGACGTATAACAAATCCCAAAAATTAATAAATACTTTCGCTAGAAACACGTTTACGTTATCAAAACGAGGTTAGGTTTCGTAGGTAACTTTTTAGCCTCGCACCTTTTCTTCGCGACCGATCGAAATGAACAAAACGTGCAATAAGTTTCCGAAAGAAATTTTTTTTACGCAAGAAAAATTGCCATTGATCTCACCTGATCTTACTCACTGTGATTTGACATATAATAAACGCCGAAAATTAATAAATACTTTCGTTAGAAACACGTTTACGTTATGAAAGCGAGGTTAGGTTTCGTAGGAAAATTTCCAGCCGCGCACCTTTTTTCGCGGCCGATCGAAACGAACAAAACGTGCAATAAGCTTCCGAAAGAAATTTTTTTTACGCAAGAAAAATTGCCGTTGATCTTACCCACTGTGATTTGACGTATAACGAACCCCAAAAATTAATAAATACTTTCGCTAGAAATACGTTTACGTTACGAAAGCGAGGTTAGGTTTCGTAGGAAAATTCTCACCCGCGCACCACGGACAATAAAGACGTTCAATAATAATAATAACAACGTACGTGGGGGCATCGTCCCGTAGCATGCGATAAATGATCTATCTATCTACGTGTATCTAATTGATGACGCGAAAGGGTACCTCCCAACCAGTTGCGGCAAATAAATAAATAAGCGAACGCAGCGAACCGGTAAGAGGGAATCGCGTGCAGAAACGACACGCAAGGTGCGCGGCGGGGCTGGTCGTCGCCGTGGAAAAGGGGACAAGATTAAGAGGGAACACGGGAACGACAGAAAAGAACCGGCACGCCGAAGGAAACGGAACGGGCCAGCTCGCCGGCATCTGCGAAGTCGGCGCCTCCTCTCTTTCTGCTCCGCCGGATAAGCATCGCTTTGCATACGATCGCCATTTTGCGGGGAGCATAATTTAAATTTCGTTCCATTGTTTTGTCGCTCTTCTTACGCCCCTCCTGGCCCACACCCCCGTGGAAGAGCCCCGGTGTCGCCGGTTAGGGGGCGGGGGGGCCACCCTCGCCCCACCCTTGCCGCGCAACCCTTCTCTGCACTCGTTCGTAACCCCCTCCCCTGGCACGGAACCCCGGCGCAGGCGGCCATTTGCATGAAATTAGAATCAGAATTTTCTTGCTAGAAAATTAGCCTCTCGCCGCCCATCGTTGAGACGGTGCCTCTGCGAAAATTTTAATTAATTCACGGAACCCTTCGCGAGTACACAAGCTTTCTAAAGGGGGGGGGGGGGGGGGTACGACGGACACCGACGGGGAAACATTTCCTCAATCGGAAACGAGATTTCGATTTTTCTTTTCTTTTTCTTTATTTTTCGAGACTTGTCCTCGAATCGTAACGCACTCGCTCTGGAAAGCGGGTCAGATTTGACCCGAACGTTGACCGCGCATTTATTTCGGTAAAAATTAAATTCTGAATAATATTTGTTCGCAATCGTGGCGATTGTATCGCGTTAGAATATCGGAAATAATTCAGATACCGAACGTACGTAATACAGGGGCTTCAAATTTCGACGGTACTGATTCGTCGAGTCCATTTTGTACCGTGTGCTTTAAAAATACGTAGAAACTTACGAATCGAGTCCACAGCTCCATATAGCAATTTTCTATTTCAACGATGCAAATCTGTATCCGTGTCCCACGAGCAGAGAATTATCTAATAGGCGTCGTTTTGCTGCGAAAATACTTGCCACGTTCGTAACGAAAGGACTTATATAGAATGTCTCTTGTAGCGGATTAGAACAGGGGTTCGAAACAGTTACGAAACCGTTGAAACAGATTTGTAACACACGTTATAGAAATAGAAAATTATTCACCCGGAAGGATTCGATCCGCGCAGTTATCGTTTACTCTCGATCTTTCGTCGATATCGTTTACCGATCTTACTCAAATTATCGAGCGTTACTAGTTTTCGGTTTCGAACCACGTACCGAAATCTTCAACTCGTTTCGCACGAAACCGGGGTAAGTAGTTTACCAAGAATCGAGGGTGTTGTAAAGTTCAGATTATAATATCTAGTTTATTATAATATGCAGGGATCTCGCGTATCTAGTAGTACAGTAATTGTACATATAAGAATACAAAGTTCGAAGAAATGCGTATACAGTGATAGTCTTGATGTGAACGACAACAGTGTGGTCTTTCTGACTCTGGACTTGGAACTCGACTAAAAAGAAAAACCAAACTTTCATCGAAAAAGTATCACCGAATTAATTTTCTTAATTTCATTTTCTTCAACTTCTAACTTTCAATGTTTATATTTCAAAATGATATATAAAACGGATGAGATTCGATTCCACTTGCAAACCTTGCGAACACAAACTATAGACGAATGATTACGTTTCTTGTATCCGAGGTAAAGGTTGTTGCTCGAAAGCGGGACTTACTGGACTTCAACGTCCGAAATAACAAAGTGTGTTGTAAAGTTCAGATTGTAATATCTAGTTTATTATAATATGCATGTATAATTGTATAGTAATTGTATATATAAGAATATAAAATCCGAACAAATGCGCATACAGTGATACGTCTCGATGCGAACGACAACAGTGTGGTCTTTCTGACTCTGGACTTGGAACTCGACTGAAAAGAAAAACCAAAAGGAAAACAAATACGGAGACAGTTCTTAAAACTGACATCGACATCTGGCACCCTTAAGATCGTAATTGCATTAAATCCAACAGAGGGTAACGAGAATTTTTCAAATATCGGATCATTGCACGAGCAACGATAGCGCAACGTGAACGTGAACACTGGAACTGATTCGGTGACACGAATCCGGGTTAGAAACGATCGCTCGAAAGCGGGGTGTAACTCGTCGGAGGAATTTCCGTCCCTCGAGAAAGATCGTACCGAAAAATACTCGTCCACAATTACCAGCCGCTATTGTTTCCCCGTAGAGAGAGAGAGACAGGAAGAACAGCGTTGTTTCGAAACCGCGAGACGCTCGGGAAGATTGCATATCGCGGCCGTTGAAGCGCGTCGGAGGTTTCAATGCAACGCGTGGTCGCTCGGGCTCGGGCTCGGGCTCGGGCTCGGGCGCGTGCTCTCTCGTTTGCATTCTTCAAAGCGGCTCGCAGACAGAGACCGGGCTCGGTTCTACTTTCTATAAATGGGATTTGTTAATTTGAAACGATGCACGGGGCATAATTACACGAGCTCGCGATACTTATAGCTGTAAGTATTTCATCGTCGTATTAAGCTCGTAAGCTCGTTATCTCCGCAAAAGGTACGATAGACCCTTGGCTCTGGCGGGAGGCAGGGCACGGTCTCGGCGGGAGGACCCGCGGAGCGTTTCATAGCGTTTAGTCTTTATGGCGTGTGGTTCTGCAGCCATCTCGAGGTAGCTCTTCTCTCTACATTACCCTCCCTCCGCGTTACCATCCCTCGCCCTCCTGGCAAGCCGAGCAACCCGGCGAGCCTGACTCCGCGCTACGGCGAAACAATGGACCGAAATAAATAGCCCGTCTTTCGTCTTTTGTTTCTTGGGGGCCCATTGTTGCCGCCGTAGATAAGAAAACAAGAGACTCTGTCGCTGTGTTTACGAGCCCCGGCCGAGGCTTCTGGATGCTGCGGCCCCCTTTTTGCCTCGTTCGCTCGAGCCACCTTCTTCTCAACCCCTTCCACGACACCTACTCAACCCCCCACCCCACCGCGTTCTTCTTCGTCGCGGCTAATCCCTCTCGCGCCGCTCCGCGTTCTTCGGAATACTCGTGACGCGCGAGCTATGTCACCCTTCCGTTACAGGGCTACCCCCTGATCAACTCTACGGCAAGAAGTTCGTGTTACTGGCCACCGTGACCCTTTACAGTGGTCTTCTTTGCACCGAGACCGGACGCAGATTACGGACCAGCGAGTTTCTTTTTCATTACGGAGTTCATTTCGAACGCGACGTTTCGGACTTACCACGCGAACGACTACAACTTTCGCGTTCGTGGTCTACGAGAGGAGCAATCACTATTTTAGGCCATCATTGAAAACCTTCTCGAAGTGAGACATACTCGAGGTGCCAGCCAGAGGAAACACTCTGTTGTACGATATACTTTAAGAATTTACGTAACGGGGATAAAACACGTGCTCGTATGCGTTGAAACGAGTTTCTCCGGACGCTGAAAAATGTTTAAGGCTTGGGAATAAGTTCGTCGAGTCGAGCTTCGTAGGCAATGTCCAACGGGCTGGAATTATTGGAGTAATTTAATCTTTGTGCATCACTGTTCGAATAATGGAATATTCGAGTAATGATATTACTATTCGAACCAAAAAGTACTTGTATTTTTCCACTGCAAAGCAGTAGAATTGTTCACTCGTTCATTGTTGTCACCGACGAACGTTCCTTTCCTCAGAACGTACATTAGTAACTATGGTTGGAAATACTGCGACGAGCAATAACTATCTCCATCTCCCGCGCAATAATTACTTCGAGCATCGAAAATAAAAAAAAGAAATCACGTAAAATTCTTCACTTATTCATAGTTTTCACCGACGAACGTTCCTTTCCTCTGAACACACATTACTAACCGTCATTAAAAATACTACGACGAATAATAACTATCTCCATCTTCCGCGCAATAATAACTCCCAGCATCAAAAATAAAAAGAAAAAAAAATCACGTAAAATTCTTCACTCGTCCATCGTTTTCATCGATGAAACTCTCCTTAGTTCCTTCTCTCCAGAACGATCCACCGGTTTGGTTCTTGTTCAAAAAAATCCATAACTTTCCACTACCCTCGTGGTCTCGTACGGTCGACGACCGATGACAAAGATTTGATCGCGGGGCAATCCAACGAGCGCGCCGCGAGGCTCGTAAACGTCCAAGAGCTCTCCTCGACGTGTGCAAGTTTCGTTCTCCTTGGTGCGCGCGACAATGGGTGAAAAGAAATAGGAACCGGTTGTAGGCACGACATTGTTGCGACTTATTCACGTACGCGCGGGGACCGGGTGTCGTTGGGCCGGGCTCACCCCTTGGACAGTGGACATCGGGCAGTCCGGGTCCCGTTCACCGGGGGAGCCTAATTTCGAAAACGGCAAACTGGTTTGTCCAGTTTCCGCCTTTATTCCGTCGCAAATGGGGTTGGCCGGCCGCGTATCGCCGACTGGACCCAAAAAGAGAAGGTCCGCAACGGACCAGGGGGGGAAAGCATCGCGACGGTCACTTTTTCGAGCGGGTCCAGTCCGGCAGTCGACTCTGGACGCACCGTGCCGGACAGTCGTCCCCCGTTTTCCGCGTCGGATGTCTCCGATCGTTCGATACGAGAGGTCTCTCGTGGATCGATACTCGGCAAGGTGACGTAATCGGTGACGTGCTCGAAACACGCGAGAGATCGAGTCGGAGGACACTCGTGCGATTGGGAGGATCGTCGCGAGACTGTGAGATTTTTCGCGATCGTGTTCCCCGTACACGCTCGTCTCGATCGTGTAAGAAACCAATGGCGGGAAGAGGTGTCGTCCTTGAGACGGTCGATGTGCTCCGTTTGAACACCGCTTGGAAAACGCTCGATGGAATTCCAAGACCCTTCCTAGGGCGGTCGTTACGTCACCATCCGACCCCGTCTCCCACGGCTCCTTCGTCCGTTCCCGTTACCCGAGAACTCGGTGTAATTCAAATTCGGTTAATTCCGGTGATTTTTCAAAGTTTCATTAGAACGGGCGAGCGCGGGAACGGCGAAGCCCCCGCGGGTGAAGTATAGCCTCATACTTTACTCTGCGGTCGGCGAAGGCGTCTTAGGCAACTGGAATCCTGGAATAACAGGACTCGAGGACGAGGCGGATGGTGGGAGCGAGATCGAGCCGGAATACACGGGACCTGGGCGCAACCGAGCAAAGGATTCACGTTGAAAGAGAAAAGGAGACGATCCTCCGGCTTGAACGAGATCCGAAATTGAAGACGGCTCGATTTAGATTGGACGAATTTATATCGCCAACCCTCCGAGCCTCGTTTCGTCTAGGACGACACGGATCACCGACTCGTTTCGTGTTTCCACGGATACCAATTTTTATACTCGACGATTTTCATCTTACACCCACGGATACGAGGAATCGTTGTCGAGTAAAACGTGAAACCTCTCCAATCGGGAAAATAATTTTACCCTCGCTCTATTTCGATACACGAAACAATCTTTAGGGTGTTTCGGGGAAATATCGCGCGCAATTCGAATTTTTCCAAGCAATTACAACGAATATTCATTTCGTGCTACGATTCTACGAAATTGTTCCCAAAGCTATTCTTTAAGATGGATCTTTCGACGCGAGAAACTATACCGATTCATGTTCGAGGTCATCGACCATTGCTGACGGAAGAAGCTCGCGGCAAGGTCTGGATTGTTACACCGAGTGAATTACTGTTTCGTTTCTGGTGAAACTACCGGTGAAACTTTCGTTTCGTTTTCAAAGTAAGACGCGAGATTTACTTAATCAGCTTGGACAATTTTTCACGGTGGTGCGATGTACGTTACTTCGGTAGACTTCGATCTATTATTTATCAAAAGTAACAGTGTTTAACGTAATTGCACTCGACGTTGATAATTTATCAAAATTTATCAATATTTATCAAAACGAAGTGACTGAACCGTGTCCAATACTTTCTGGGACACTCTAATGTAAATTATGTTTTTCGAGTTAAGACGAGTGATTTACAGAAACTGTTTACAGTGTATTTCAATTTGAAATTTTACAACGGTTCGTGGATTCAGTCTCGCGGTTCCAACGAGATTCATTCGTGTAAGAATCGATCGGAAAATTTACTCACGACTGAAGTTGCTTCGTTGGATCGATTTCACCGATTAAACTCGAGCAAAAAGTTTCGACGCAACAGCTACTAAATTACTCCGTGTGTAACAAAAAAGGCGATTGTCGAGCCTCGGTATAAGTATAAATCAACGTCCACAAGTTCCTTATTTAACTTTTTATTCGAAGAACGATCCAAGGTATATCTGCCGGGCAGAAGAACCGTGTAACTCCAGTTTTCGACGAAAATAAGTCAACAAGAGATACCTTATTCGTCGTGGTGCAAATCGTGAGCAAGAACCGAGCACCTCCTCGCAAACCAGTGCCATGTTCCACAGTCGGGTATCTCCTCGACGAACGTACACGTGCTCCACGTGCACGTAATTGTTTCAAATTGTTAACATCGGTTAAAAAAGTAGAACAGTATTTCTCCTTGCAC
This sequence comes from Ptiloglossa arizonensis, assembly GCF_051014685.1. Classification (NCBI taxonomy): domain Eukaryota; kingdom Metazoa; phylum Arthropoda; class Insecta; order Hymenoptera; family Colletidae; genus Ptiloglossa; species Ptiloglossa arizonensis. Next base: position 3,907,323 of record NC_135061.1, read on the forward strand.
TTTTACGTCGGTCGTGGAACAAACGAAAAGAAATCTTCTCGACGAAAACGAACACACACGTACTTCGTGTATTTCTATTGGGTTGTACAGAAAGGCATCTGGTTTTTCTTGGTGAGAATGAAACACGATTTTTTTAGAGTGTATAAACATTTCATTAAATTGTATATTCTCCATTTTGGAAAACGTAATGACTTTTCGAACGATTCAATAATTTTTTGTTTCAACTTGATAGCGCAAAATCTGTTTAAAAAAGGTAGAATTATACTTTTTCTTGCACTCGACGTTGATCGTAGAATGGACACACAAATTCTTTGTGGATTTTTTGAGAAAACTAGAGATACTGGGTTATTGCGCTAGATTCTTCGATTCGAAGTAGAATTTACGATATAGCATGGTCTATATAGCGCAAAATCTGTTTAAAAAAAAATAGAACTCTACTTTTCCTTGCACTCGACATTGATTGTAGAATGACACACAAATTCTTCGTCGACTTTTAGAGAAAGCTAAAGATACTCGATTATTGCGCTAGATTCTTCGATTCAAAGTAGAATTTACGATATAGCATGGTCTATATAGCGCAGAATCTGTTAAAAAGAAGGTAGAACTGTACTTTTCCTTGTACTTGACGTTGATCGTAGAATGGACAAACAAATTCTTCGTTGACTTTTTGAGAAAACTAGAGGTACTCGATTATTGTGCTAGATTCTTCGATTCGAAGTAGAATTTACGATATAGCATGGTCTATATAGCGCAAAATCTATTAAAAAAAAGGTAGAATTATACTTTTCCTTGCACTCAACGTTGATCGTAGAATGGACACACAAATTCTTTGTGGACTTTTTGAGAAAACTAGAGGTACTCGATTATTGCTCTAGATACTCGATTATTGCGCTAGATCCTTCGATTCGAAGTAGAATTTACGATATAGCGTGGTCTATATATCTCAAAATCTGTTTAAAAAAAGGTAGAACTGTACTTTTCCTCGCACTCGACGTTGATCGTAAAACGAACACAAATTCTTTGTCAACTTTTTGAAAAAACTAGGGGTACTCGATTATTGCGCTAGATTCTTCGACTCAAAGTAGAATGTACGATATAGTGTGGTCTATGTAGCGCAAAATTTGTTAAAAAAAAGGTAGAACTGTACCTTTCCTTGCACTCGACGTTGATTGTGGAATGGAAACACAAATTCTTTGTCGACATTTTGAGAAAACTAGAGGTACTCGATTATTGCGCTAGATACTCGATTATTGCGCTAGATACTCAATTATTGCGCTAGATACTCGATTATTGCGCTAGATACTCGATTATTGCGCTAGATACTCGATTATTGCGCTAGATACTCGATTATTGCGCTAGATACTCGATTATTGCGCTAGATACTCGATTATTGCGCTAGATACTCGATTATTGCGCTAGGTACTCGATTATTGCGCTAGATACTCGATTATTGCGCTAGATCCTTCGACTCGAAGTAGAATTTACGATACATCGTGGTCTTTGATGTCTTCAAGGTTACCGTTGCGGTAACAACCTTATTAGACCGCATCTACCGGTCGCCGATCATCGCGATCAGGAAGCCGCTGATATTATCTTCGTACTGCCATTGTTCTTCCGTAGCTCTCCGAGTGCGTGAGGTCTGTGATCAATTTTCTGGACAACTGAATAGCATCTGTTTTTTCACGAACTACTTTTATTCGGAATTATCTCGATCTCGAGATCGCTATCGACGATGTCCGTGTCTCGTTGTTTGCCCTACATCTGGAATCCTAAAATTCGGAAGAACGTGGGTTCTCACGATCCTGCTGCCAGGATCTGCGGTGTTTGAGCTTTGTAATAGAACGTAACCAACTGATATGTTTCTTAATTCGTGTAATTTCATTCCATTCGACAAATCTACGATCTACGTATCTATATGCAGAATAAAAAGAAGTAGAAAACGGATCGTGGTCGTTGAAAATGAACAAGTAGAAGCTACTCGTGCTAAATTGCACCTATTGGATCCACAAGAGCTGGACCTTCATTTTTAAAATTCGTTTTCAATTCCTTCTAACATTGCGTTATAATTGTGCAATAACCCTGTTTATTCGACCTTGATTTAACAATTTAATGTAAACAACTTTCTCGAGGGTCTGTAATACATCTGTTGTTTGTAAAATGGTTCTCCAATGTATCTAGAACTTCACACGTTAAATCATCGCCCATAACAATCATCGTTAGAATCTCGACGATGCTATCAATCAAAATCGCTCATTCTTGTTCTATTCCCAATTAGAAAATACCCAACCACCAGTCATCTACCTTCAGAAGGTAGCCATTTGCCCAGTGTTCGCTACTTTGAAGTTATCTACCCAAAGACGATCCCACGTTATCGTTCCCAATATTTTCTCCATACCCATTGATCCGTTCGATCCAATTTGTATCCATCGAAGATCGTTTCTACGACCACGGATGTTGATCCTGCTCACGGATTATCTTCGATGATCCCATCCAAACGGCCGAATTCTCCCTTATGGTAGTTTCCGCGCCACTTTCGTTGCTTTTCGACCAATTGTAAATTCGCGTAGCTCCGCTCTCCAAATTTCCACTCGCGTAGTCACCGTGTTGTGTTCAACGCGTTCAGTATCGCGTATAAGGCTCGATTAGCGGTGCCACATTCCCTGTCCCCTGATCCACATGTGGGTCGGGACAGTTCTGACTCAGGAGTCCCTGACCCATATGTTGACGAGAACAGCTTTGACTCGGGAAGCTTATCGCTTCCCGGACGTGTGAGTGACATCCATTCCTGCTTACGGGGCTAGAGAACGCGTTAATAATACGCAACGTCTTGCGGTTAAACGAATTACGGCGGTGTTGATGCACGGTGAGCCGGGACGAACGTGAGCAAACATTTCGGTGCACGGTGCACGAAAAACGTGGTACCTGTAACCAGTTGCGAAATTCGTCGTGACACGGTGAGGTTCACGAAAGAACGCAAGCGGTCGAAGCGGAGCGTTGTTGCTCGTTTGTAGGCCAACGCGTTACAATTCGTCGGAAGGAGGATGGCCGATGCACGCGCCCCGTCCACATGGCGCGGCATCTGGCCGGCCCATCGTGATTTTTTCACCCAGTTGTTGGATTTTTTCAACCACGCCACCTTCTTCCGGCCCACTTGCTCCGTTCACCGTTTGCTGCTGTCACGTGTCGCGATTCCCAACGTAAATAAGTCACCACGGAGAAACCGATTTCGCAATTTTCCGCCAACGAACGAGGGTGGCAACCCAGCGGCGTTTCTACCGACGAGGGAGGATCCTTTCGCGTGCCACCCTCCCTCGTTCCACCATTTTTCCCATCACACGAAATTATTCGAGCTTCTCGGCTACCTGGTTATTTGCTTCTTCGACGTGGATACTATCGTAACGAAATTGCCGATACGTTCATTTCTACACCGGTCGTTACCTTCTCTTGTCCGTGACCGACACGGTGGAAAGGGATTTGACAATTTTAGCCGCAAGATTGTTCGTAAACTTACGACAATTTTGTACGGGTGTGCGTGGAATCGTTCATCGAGTCCACGATCAAAGAGCCTGGCAAAGAGCCCTTTCCTCTTCTCGATTTATTTACAATCGGGACATATGATACGGAATAATATTGAATAATTTCGTCTTCACAACGATGGCTAATTGGCAATTCTATAATTTTGAAAACAAATCTATCAATTCGGAGACTTGGTCTACAACTTCTTTGTAAACGAAAGATTGTTCGTAACTTTACGAAACTTTTGACCGTGTGAGCTTCAATCTCTTCTCGATTTACAAATATTTTGTTGCTTAAAGGACAGGACTCAATTGGGACGCACGATACGGAATAATATTGAACAATTTCGTCTCGACGACGTCTACTTGGCAATTCTATATTTTTGAAAACAAATTTATCAATTCGGAGACTTGGTCCACAACTTGTTTGTAAAAGCAAGATTGTTCGTAAATTCACCGAACTTTTGTCCGTGTGTGCTTCAATCTCTTCTCGATTTACAAATATTTCGTTATTTAAAGGACAGAGATCAATTGGTATGTACGATACAGAATAATATTGAACAATTTTTTCTCGACGACGATGACACAAGATTGTTCGTAAACTTACGAAACTTTTATCCGAGTGTACTTCAATCTCTTTTCGATTTACAACTATTTCGTCACTTATAGGACAGGACTCAATTGGGACGCACGATACAGAATAATATTAAACAATTTCGTCTCGACAATGATGACGCAAGATTGTTCGTAAACTTTCGTAATGGAAACTTTTGTCCGAGTGTACTTCAATTTCTTCTCGATTTACAAATATTTCGTTACTTAAAGAACAAAACTCAATCGAGACGGACGATACAGAATAATATTGACCAATTTCGTCTCGACGACGACGTCTACTTGGCAATTCTCTCATTTTGAAAACAAATTTATCAATTCGGAGACTTGTTCCACAACTTCTTTGTAAACGCAAGATTGTTCGTAAATTTACGAAACTTTTGTCCGAGTGTACTTCAATTTCTTCTCAATTTACAAATATTTCGTTACTTAAAGAACAAAACTCAATCGAGACGGACGATACAGAATAATATTGACCAATTTCGTCTCGACGACGATGACTACATTAGCAATTCTATATTTTTGGAAACAAATTTATCAATTCGAAGACTTGCTCCACAACTTATTCGTAAACTTTCCTAATCGACAACTTATATCCAAGTATACTTCAATCTCTCCTCGATTTCCAAATATTTCGTCACTGAAAGTACAGGACAATTCTCTCATTTTGAAAACAAATTTACCAATCTAGAAACTCGTTCCACACCATGTTCGATAGTTCCTCGATCCAATCCGTAGACCTTAGAAACGACACTGTCGTTTGGTCTATCGTCTCCGCGTAAATTTCTTTCCCTTGATCGAACCACTTCCCCGCGTAAAGAATCTCTCGAAGGATCCTTCCAGAGGATGGAATTCTCTTGTCCCTGTCGGGGAGAGCGAATCCTTGGGCGAGGGATGGTTTTAATGATTTTTGAGGGTTGCCAGGAAAGGCAGGCTTTCTCGTGGCGTAGGAAGGAGGGCGAGGAGGGGCATTTTTAAGCCCTTACTTTCGCCGGGGACCCTTCGTGCTCCCGCGAGCTCTCTCCTCGTAGCTTTTACCCCCGGTTGCCGGTCGGGGGTGGTTTGTTTCGGCCGGGTGTACGACGAGAGAAAGAGATACGGCGAGGGGAAAGAAAAGCTAAGTAGAAACGGGGGTGGGTTAGACGGCCCTGCGCGCGAAAGATGGCTGGCAAAATGGAGGGATCTCTTTCTATTATACCCCTGTCCCTCGGCTCCTCTCCACGCTTCGAAGAACTCCCTTATCGATCTTCGAAAAACGGGACGTTCGACGGAGAAAACGGCTCTCTGCCAGGCTCTTTGATCGTCGACTTGATGAACGATTCCACGCTCGATGTATTTTTTCTCATCGGGCCCTGAACCATTACCAATCCTCGATTAACCCTTCAACACCGAAAACCGTATCTACGGTGTGACCAAAATTTCGCGGTTAGATACACCTGTATTTTATTTTCAATTATTCTCAAATATATTCTAATCACTCTTCGTTACAGAGACGCGATACTTTCACCCTAGACAAAAGTATATTTTCTTGGATAACCTTAAAATTATCATCACGTTCGTTGCAAACGAAAGCACGCTCGACAGATGAAAGACACTTTCTGTAAATGTCTCTTGTTTCTCAAAAAAGGAACCGGCAAAAAAAGTTCCAGATACGCCCATAGAAACTATAGAATACTATCGAATACTCGTGGTTCCAAGTTGTACCAACCCGGTATTCAATTATCCTTACGAAAACATCGACTCGGATTTCGTTTCGTTTCGCGCGAAACGTTTCAGGTGAAACGTACGTTATAGATTCTCGATTTTCGTTCGAACTACCCTTCTTTCCCAAAGCGTGGAAAAGCGACTGGAGGGTGGAAAGTCTCCTGGCTTAACGAGAATGGCACAAAACGCTCGACGGGCGCGTCTAGCGCGGAAACAAGAGCGCATTCAAACGGAGAACGCGCAGGAAAAATGCATTTCCTACGGGGTGTTTGCTCGCTCGCTCGCTCGCTCGCTCGCTCGTTCGCTCGCTCGTTCGAGCCGACGAACGAACGAGCTCGGTATCTTTTTCCTCGCGACTCACCGCGACTATTGAAACGCGACGTCCGCACGTAAAAAAAGAGAATACTCGAGAAAAGTCTGCTCCCATACGGCGACGATGAAACGCGCGGAAAACTACCGGCGGGAAAAGCGCGGCGCGATTTTCTCTCTTCTCTCGTCTCGCGGTCTCCACTGTAACGTCGACGCTACAGGACTGCGGTGGAGGAAGGAGGGAAGTCGCCTTCATTAGTAAACTTTCGTTTAAAATTTCTACCGTTTCCCGGCGGCCGGGGGTCGACGCCGAACAAAAACAAACGCGCGCGCGCGTACTCACGGTCCCGCGCCCACCCCCTAAACTCGATTTTAACTTTCGAGATATAATTAATTTTTCGAGACCGCGCGCCTCCTGCGCCCCGTGTATCATCGCACGAGAAAAAGAGAAAACGAAAGGAGGGACTCGTTATTATCTCCAGATCCTCGTCCCTTCCATCGTCCTCCCCTGCCGGGCCAAGGGTTGAATTTTAAACGAGATCCCCAACGGCCAAGAATGCTTTCTTCTATGGAACCACTGTCTCGCGATGGATTCTCGGAGGAATTGTCATTTCCTTTATCACGTTTACTGTATTCTCGCTTGAAAGAACCCGCGGCTTCGAGAATTTTATTCGTCGAATTCGTCGTAGACTCGCCCGCGAATTCTAGGCTCCGTTTGGTACGCTTTGAGACTAATTGATAATTACTCGGGAGGGACGAACATTTCTAGTAACAGACTTTTCAGGAACGCTTTGTAGGATTGCTCTTTTTTTTATTAACACTTTATTTGTACGTAACTTTGAGCGAGAAGGGTTTTTTCTTTGTTTTTGTTTTGTTTTTGTTGTACGTCATTTATGGCACGATACATCGAATTTTGTATTCGTTTAGATTCTCCAGGAACGCTTTGTAGGATTGCTCTTTTTTACTTTATGAATATTTTATTTGTACGTAACGTTGAGCGAGAAGTGTGTTTTCTTTGTTTTTTCTTTTCTTTTTCTTTGTTTTTGTTGTACGTCATTTATGGCACGATACATCGAATTTTGTATTCGTTTAGATTCCCCAGGAACGCTTTGTAGGATTGCTCTTTTTTTCTTTATTAATATTTTATTTGTACGTAACGTTGAGCGAGAAGGGTGTTTTCTTTGTTTTTTCTTTTCTTTTTTTTTTGGTTTTGTTGTACGTCATTTATGGCACGATACATCGAATTTTGTATTCGTTTAGATTCTCCAAGAACGCTTTGTAAGATTGCTCTTTTTTTTATTAACACTTTATTTGTACGTAACTTTAAACGAGAAGGGGTTTTTCTTTGTTTTTTATTTTTTGTTTTCGTTGTACGTCATTGATGGCGCGATACATCGAATTTTTTATTAGTTTAGATTCCCCAGGACAGTTCTTTTTCGTAATTTTGCTCGAGTTGTATCGTGCAACGTATCAAACCAAGTTTCGAACTTCGTTTCGGGTCCTTTTCGAAGGTAAATTAAATGAAAACGTATATAAATGAATAAACGTAACATGCCCGATGAAAATTAAATTTCTGTAAATATCAAATTAATTTGTGCATCTATACGCAAGCTTGTTTCCTGTGAAAGACGAAACAGATTTTACATAACAATTACGAGTATAATTAGAATAGAACGAGGACAATTCTTCGGGACAATATAAATGGATAGAAAATTGCATATCTTTCGTAAATAACTATTCTTCGATACATCGTTTGGGAAAAATAATGTTCCTTGAATGATTCTTTCTCTTTATAGATTTTTGGTCCAAACACGGTTTATTTAAAAATCTCCAGGGTTATTTAACGCTTTTAGTTTTTGATGTTACACTCTGTGGTGTGTTTCAACGTACAGCACGTTCTTCGAGTGTAACTTAACAAAAAGCAGCTCATACGACAATTTTGCAATGTTATTCCATTCCCAAAAATGGTTCATATTGTCTAGTAACGCGACGTGTGACTCCATCTTGTTGAAAACACGTTAGGAGTGTTTGGTGCGTTTCAATTATTCGATATGATTAATTTTCCATGAATTTTTAAATATTTTACATTCTACCGTCGAAGAGAACTAAAAATTAACGATTGGAAGTTAAATTAATTCCCCGTTACTTTGTTTTTCTTACGATGTGCGATAAAAGTTTGAGTAAGTCGTCGAAATGGGTAATTTTTAATCGACGTTTCGTTCTTAAAATAAATCTTCAAAAATAGTTTTAATATTATCTATGTACGTCAAATCAATTCTGCGATTTAAAAATACACATACTCATTATTTTCTCAGATTTCAAAGGTTTTCCCGGTAATCCATTCTCTTTTGTTTCCGCTGTTAATGAATGAAAAGTAAGATCAACGAATTATTCAAACGGCAGTGATCGTAAGAGGTAGAAAATTTCAATAAATGCGTTTATGTATTCTGGAGTATTTCGGGACGAGATTGAGATCGTTAAAAAGGATTTTACAGTTTCAATTGTTCGTTTTTGTGCAGGAAAAAAATAATTTTCTTACAGAATAACCCTACCTATGATTCTGAACGATGTTTTCGCAAAGAGTGCCAGTAATCTTGAAAGTAAATAAATAAGGGTCTTTGCGTATATCTTGTAGAATTTATTTACGTACACACTGTGTAATGTTACTGGAGAAATACTGATAGACGTTGATAATTGGGAGGAGTATCGTGGGAAATAACTTTATAATACACAAAACTTTACACCAGTGTTCATTGTGACGAGATAACTGTACCCTATTGCACACATGTTTTATGCAGTCGCATATTATGCAAACTCGTGTGTGACATAACGTATGGACAGCGACAATAAAAGTACCAAAGTAAACTACGGCCCGGAATCGGGGTCTACATCCACGGATTCCTTCGTTCCTAATACATACGAGTATGCATCGAACATCTCAACCGACACTTATGGCAGAAAGGAAAAATTTCTAATAACGATAAATTAAAATAATATACATATCTATGTCTTTCTTAGAAATTCATTTTTATTCGAAACATCGTGCAGAGCAATTTTCAAGCTCCAATTTCAATTTTTATTTCAAATTTTTGTATTTCACTTCACTCGTAAAGCATCCTGTAACAGTTTATTCAACTCGACTGCTTCGTACGATGTGTACGAATATATTCAAACTATTAACTTTAATTGGGTGTAACTTGGTTAATTTCATCTATTAATTTTACTGTATTTGCACAGTATCGAGTATTATTCGAGTATTACTCTTACAACCAAAATATACATATTATTCTGACTCATCTGTTGATACTTGGAGAACGAAAAAATTAAATGTTCTTACACGGTCTTTGCAAATAAAGCACTTGTACAAAATTAAATCGAGTCCATTGAATTTAATATAATCGGGGATGGTAGCTTTTCTATTTCACGAATCGATCTTAGAGTTATCCGCTAATGAAAATTAAAATTTGATATGATACTTTTCGGTGTATTTTCATGAGTTAACCTACGAGGATTTTCCAATGGAAATGATCTATTATCAATTATTAAATGTCTATTACTAATTATGAATTGCACGAATTATTTTGGAAAAACTTCGAATATAGTATAATTAGAAAAGTTCATTGTGTAAGATCGTGTTTGAACTAATTTTCATTGGAAATTTCTCAGCGATTCATTGATATATTATGTCACACTTTCACGATAATACAATAGTAAATACGAACAGTAATTTTCATTGAGAGATGAAATTCGGACCCACGTGCCAATCTTATCGTTCTCTCTTGAGACAGTAATACCGTGGTCGATTTATTCACTTATCCATGTAAAATTCAAATATCGAATTTCTGTAAATTATAAAAATCCATTTAATCTTGGAACAGACATAATAGAGTAATCAATTTTTATCAAATTACTTATGTTTACCAAGGTAAAGTCTTGAAATTAAACGTAGACTAGATATAAAAACATACGAAATTATATTCTTATTGCAACTGATTGTTGAATATTAAAATTTTGCGAGTGTCTTCGCCATAAGCGATGGAGAGAAAAGTACAAAGTTTTCCTCTCGTTCACTGATTTTCAATTATTACAACATTGTACAATATGAATCAAAATATTTGCGTTACATGGAAAAGTTCAGAAGAATATTTAATTATTTCAAACGTACAGCTTGATTCCCGCTTTATTCCGCGATCGCCCTTTAATAATTTCAAGAACTATACGTCGAGGTACTAAATTAAACATACTTTGACTGTCTCGACCTGTCCCTGCATTTTTTATGCAGAACGAACCTCTATTATTTTTGTTACAGATTGAATCGAAATTCTTTCTGTGACGAATGACACGGTTAAAAAAACTAATTATACTCATATTTACGTCAAATCATCTTTTTCATCACTTAGAAAATATCGAGACAAAACTAACATAACCTTCAAATGACCTTCGCTACGTCGTAATTAATTAATTCTATTATACTTTGGACGATGATTCTGACACGAGTTTCAAACGAACAGTACTCCGGATAGTTTTTAAATATTTTCTGCAATACTGTATTAATCTTCTGTAAAATTATACGATTCCTATTACTTCGTTAAACAATCCAAAGTTGGAGGTTAGTAAATCTACGCATGGAAAATCTTTTTACGAGAAAAAATGTCCCGCTATCTTTGTCACAATTTTTACCACATGGTTAGAATTAACCACCGAAGAAACGCAGAACAGTGACGATTACGTATCACCGTTTCGGGAGAAATGATTTCACATAACCGGGTAGCGTCGTGTTCGAGAGGGACGCGAGGGAACGAGCCACGCCCGGAACGCTGCTCTCTTCCGCGACGAAACGAGCGAAACGAAATTCGCGAGCTATTTTTAATCGAAACGCGTCGCTCGTTGCGGCGTGTCCGCTTTTCGCCAGACTCCGTAATATACCGGCAGTTGTCTCATCCTCGAAGCGATCTCGTGCAGGGCGTGTGCCATGAAATAAATAGTAACGGAATCCCGTGCGTAGCAGCCACCCCCTACGACCACCGGGATCGTTCCAGCACGACGTGAGAACCCATAAACCAGGAATAACAAGCTCGGAGACGAGAAACCAACGGAGCTTCTCGGATATACCGGATTTCAGACCGCGAAAAACTACCACCGACAGTGTTTGCACGCGACTAACCGTGGGTTAAAGTTCAACCACTTCCGGCTGGTGAAGAAAAACGAGTTCCAGATTACCTTACGGGTGATCTTTTCCTGAGAGATACTCCCGTCTGGCCCCGAGCGAGAAACTATTTTTCAATCTCACCGAGAGGGGGTGGTGGGGGGTGGGAACCGGGTAAACGTTTGCACTGGGAAGATTATTTGTCGAGCAAATTTCTCTGATCCTGGAGGATCGTTAAATATTAGCAGAATTTAAAACAGTTTCAACTTTACCTTTTTTCTTCTTTTTCTTTTTTTTTTTTGGCTCTCGAATCAAATATTCATTGGTGCAGTTTCTTTGATGCTAAGTGCATTAGCGATTGTGAGGGCTAAACGTCGAAAAAAATGGCGTGATTTAAACCAGCTTCAACTTTACCTTTCTTTTTCTTTGCTCTCGAATTAAATATTCATTGGTGCAGTTTCTTTGATACTAAGTGCATTAGCGATTGCGAGCGTTATTCCGAGGAGGGCTAAACGTGGAAAAAATGGCGTGATTTAAACCAGTTTTAACTTTACCTTTCTTTTACTTTGCTCTGGAATTAAATGTTCATTGGTGCAGTTTCTTTGATGCTAAGTGAATTAGCTATTGTGAGGGCTAAACGTCGAAAAAAATTGCGTGATTTAAACCAGCTTCAACTTTACCTTTCTTTTTCTTTACTCTCGAATTAAATATTCATTGGTGCAGTTTCTTTGATATTAAGTGCATTAACGATTGTGAGCGTTATTCCGGGAAGGGCTAACATCGTTGGTCAAAACGTCGAAAAAAATGGCGTGATTCAAACCAGCTTCAATTTTACCTTTCTTTTACTTTGCTCTCGAATTAAATATTCATTGGTGCAGTTTCTTTGATGCTAAGTGAATTAACTATTGTGAGGACTAAACGTCGAAAAAAATGGCGTGATTTAAACCAGCTTCAATTTTACCTTTCTTTTACTTTGCTTTGGAATTAAATATTCATTGGTGCAGTTTCTTTGATGCTAAGTGCATTAGCTATTGTGAGGGCTAAACGTCGAAAAAATGGCGTGATTTAAACCAGCTTTAAGTTTACCTTTCTGTTTCTTTACTCTTTAATTAAATATTCATTAGTGCAGTTTCTTTGATACTAAGTGTATTACCGATTGTGAGGGCTAAACGTGGAAAAAAATGGCGTGATTCAAACTACCTTTAACTTTACCTTTCTTTTTATTCTCGAATTATAATATCGATCCATGGAATTTCTTTGATACGAAGAACAAGAGGGATTTTATGTTACTTCCTCGTTACTCCGAGAAGGATTATCATCGATCGTTGAAACGTCGAAGAAAATATTGTAATTTAAATCAGCTACGATCTCACCTTCTCTTTCACTCTTGAATTATAACGATAATCCATAGAGTTTCTTTGCCACTAAGAGCATTAGCGATTATAAACGATGTTCTAGAGAGGAATAACATCGATGGTCGAAAAGTTGAGAAAACTGGTAGATTTGAAAACAGCTTCGACTTTACTTTCTTTTTTACTGTTAAATCGTAATGTTTCTTGTATTTAATCCATAGAGTTTCTTCGATACGGAGTATCAGCCATTATAACTCTTATTTGAAAAGCGTTAATTGGTGAAGATTCTTCCATTAACCGCCTCGGTCGAGCTTCAAAAATCCCTGTCTATTTTCGGACGAGATTCAATTATCATCGACGATTCTTCAATGGCGACGGCTCGTTTCTTCCGCTTCTTGGTCGTTTCTTTTCCGGTGGTCTTACGTCGACTTCACGTGCCAGCCGTCCCGAAGCGGCCGTTGAATTATTCACCAGAGATGAAATAATGTTAAAGCGAGGATCGTGTGCAAGTTTAATGCGCCACGGGGTCGACCACGCCGCCAGCGTTATGTTCTTCGATTCTCACCTCATCAATTTCGCGTCTCGTCTTCGTTTCTAACGTTTATCTTGCCTGAATATCTTTCGAAATGGTTTCTACGAATAAATTGAAAAATATCAGAATTTAAAACGACAAGTAACCACGTACCACGGTTCTCGGTTCGCAATTGCTTTCGAAACACCTTAAACGATAGTTTATTCATTTCTCGACGATCGATTCGTCGACTCTCGTAAAAAACCGAACCAACTAATCAACCAAACATAATCCCAGAAATTTACAAATAATTTCGCGTTGATACACCAAGCAGAAGTGTACGAGAATTTTGTTAACCGAAGACAGACGAGACATTTTCTACACATCGATCCATCTGTTACTTTTCATTCCATTCAAGTTAATTCGTGTCAATTATATTGTTTCTAAGCTTCCCCTTCTCAGCTCCTAGTATACTTGGTTTAAAGAGAAAAAGTTCATTCAAATGGAGCGTGATCGATCAGACAGGTCTAGACACCATACACGTGCTCCCTTTGGGACAACGACATACTCGATTTACCAAAGATATTAGGTGATATTTAGGGACCACGTTTGCCTGTCATAAATTGACCCTGCCTTGATCCGAGGTGTAATACTTCCAGCAAAAATTACACGCGTTTACACACCCGTTACACTTTACCCGTCACCTAAATCGCGAATACGCGACTAGAAGATTAAAATTCCTGGCACTAAAAATAATTCCAACTCGCTACGCGGACGAGAAAACTCAACTTCAACTATTTCTTGCGTCGGACACTCTTAATTTGCCAAAGTTCCAAGCTGCACTTCGCGCAACGATCACTTTGAAGCGACGTTGCACTTGTGCGAGACATTCTCGTGTCTGAAATTATGGCAATTGCAATGAATAAATGTCGTTTAATTTGTGGTTGGACGTCAGACACGTCCAAGACACACAATCACCTGGATGAACCTTCCTCGAAGTACAGTTCGCGGATCATTGGCTCGGACCGATGCGACCGGAGAACTTTATATAAAATCGGTGCAATTATTCTACGATCGACGAGTCAATCGGGTCCAATGCTCACGTTCGCTTCGATTATTTGCGTCACTCATTAATCACGATTACCGATTACTCAATAGTCGTAATCATTAATCACTGGTTTCATTTTACCGTAATCATTCATCAGAGTACATTTTCACCGACAGGGGCACGAACGAGTTTTGTATTTTCCGTTAAGGGTGAATACGATCTTTTCGAATTGAAACAATTCGAAACATCGAACCTTATCCAACGTGCTTCAAATATAAATCGTATATCGACAATTTGGTAAATAAATTCGAAATACGAATGGAATTGTCGAGGCACAATTTAAATTTCAAGGGCGTTGGATAAGAAGTTTGATGTTTCGAATTTTTTCAAGCAGGAAAGATCCTGATGTACAATATAAATTGTACAACAACAATTCGGTAAATAAATTCGAAATACGAATGGAATTGTCGATGCATAATTTAAATTTTAAGGGCATTGGATAAGAAGTTTGATGTTTCGAATTTTTTCAAGCAGGAAAGATCCTGATTCAAAGTCCTGATGTACGATATAAATTGTACATTAATAATTCGGTAAATAAATTCGAAATACAAATGGAATTGTCGACGCAGAATTTAAATTTCAAGGCGTTGGATAAGAAGTTTCACTTTTCGAATTTTTTCAAGCAGGAAAGATCCTGATGTACAATATAAATCGTACATCGACAATTCGGTAAATAAATTCGAAATACAAACGGAATTGTCGACGCAGAATTTAAATTTCAAGGCGTTGGATAAGAAGTTTCACTTTTCGAATTTTTTCCAGCATGAAAAATCGTATTCACCCTTAAGGGAAAATGGCTGGTATTTCGAATTATTATATTTAACACGCGTCTACGAGCGTTGCGCACTCGTTCAAAACCCGAGAAGAAAATACTCGATTTTCTACTAGAAATCCGAAGAGAAGAAAGAGAAGGTAGCACGTGAAAGAGAAGATATTATCACGAGAAGGTGGAAGGTGTTTTCCTTCTCCGAATATCCCGAATGGAAAACCGGGGACACCGAAACGATTACACGGTAAATCAAATTGGAAAGATCATTCCAAGCAGCGAGATATAAGAAAACTTACAAAAGAATA
Source organism: Ptiloglossa arizonensis (assembly GCF_051014685.1). NCBI lineage: Eukaryota > Metazoa > Arthropoda > Insecta > Hymenoptera > Colletidae > Ptiloglossa > Ptiloglossa arizonensis. The sequence continues at coordinate 3,922,654 of NC_135061.1, forward strand.
GATACGTGTGAGAAAAATTACCTATGGAACATCCGTGTTGGTTATCTCGCGTAAAAGTGCGCATCGAGCGTAAACTTTGAGTTCGTAAAAGCACACGTAATTTTCCGTGAGTTTTTCCATCGGACGCGGTGCAGAAAGCAGCATCGCGGTTAGACGCCGCGGCTATTAGCGCACAAAGGCGGCGCGGCACAATGCGAAACGAGAAAACGATGAACGGAAGCGGGAGGAGCGTGTAAGCGGCGCGGAAAGAGCGGAAGAAAGGATGAGCGAGCGTACGGGGGGCGAGGCGGGTGTTCCACGCAGCGCGCGCGAGCTTTCTGCGGGCCTCCGCATTAAAACGAGAGGCGAATTCGAGTCTGGGAAAGTTTTAAATGATTTTCGCCGAAGTTGCCTCGCGAGTTGGTTTATTAGGAAAAGTCAATTTGCCCAGAGAGCCGGGCGAACCGGGCGAGAGGGGAACGGAGAAAGAGAGAAAAGGAGGTGGGGCACGGGTAGGGGTTGGTGGGGGGCTACGGGCGACTCCGCACCGTAGCTGCAGCTCGGAAAAGTCCTGCAAAATTACGACCTTGCCTTTCTCCTTTCGCGTTACGGAGGAATCGGCACACGATACTACCGAACCTGGACAATTTCCCGAATTTTCACGAATTTTCGCGCGTCACGCGGCTAACTAACGCGTAATCGCTACTAACCCTCGCTAGACGACACATGACACCGAACCAATGGCTTAGAAACGAGGAAATGGACGAGTTGGAACTCGGAGGTTTTTCTTTTTCGGTGTTTTCTCAACCAGTGATAGAATTTTCGGTGAGAAGGATCAAGGAAGGTTCTTAAGGAAGAAGTAATTCTTTCTCTGGGATGATTGATTGATGTTAACAGTTGAGAAGAGAACTACGGACGAAATATTTGTATTTGTATGTACTGTTGGAAAATGTTCGTTCGAAATAAATATTAATCGAGCAAAACTTTACATACTTGGACGTGTTAAGAGGAAATGGACGAGTTGGAACTCGGAGGTTTTTCTTTTTCGGTTTTTTTTTTCAACCAGTGATAGAATTTTCGGTGAGAAGGATCAAGGAAGGTTCTTAAGGAAGAAGTAATTCTTTCTCTGGGATGATTGATTGGTGTTAACAGTTGAGAAGAGAACTACGGACGAAATATTTGTATTTGTATGTATTGTTGGAAAATGTTCGTACGAAATAAATATTAATCGAGCAAAACTTTACATACTTGGACGTGTTATAGAATACGATATAAATGTAATGTATATTTATGTCGAAATAAATATGGAAATTGTTTGAATCTTTCTCGTATTAAAGTAGCCCGTAATATTATACTTGGAATTGTGATGTAATTTTGTAAGTAGCTTTTTCGAAATTTTTGTTCCATTCCGTTTAGAAAATTTTATCCGTGTTTTGAAATATTAGTCCAATAAGTGATGATAATAGCTTTGGACGAACGATGATTTTTGGCATGGAAGATCGTTTATCACATTTGGATCATTATTATCGTTCCTCGTATATATAAGACGTATATATAAGATATATAAGACGTTTCTTTTAAAATTCAAAGAAAGGAAACGTCGAAAATAGCAAAAGGATTCTTCTTCTTCGTGTAAACTATCAACTTCTTGACAATGCACGATCGATGAAATATTGCTCGTGGTATGTATCGTAAGTTGTGTTTTTCAAAAATGGAAGAAACAGTGTTTTCAATGTATTTAGTTTTACACAGCTAGAGAGAAGAAAACTTACAGAAGAGTAAATACGCGTAAGAAAAGTTAATGATAGAACAAACGCAACTGTAAAGAAAACGCCTAAGTGCGACAGTATGGTTGCCAACGTCTTCTGGCCACCGTAGGGTCGAGAAGGCGCGAAAGAGGCGTTCCGCGAATGAAATCGCGCGAGAGACAGAATAACGCGTCACGGTGATAAAATACAAATATACGATAGAATTATGATCGTTGAACCTCTTTAAAAGAGAATTAAACGTAAATGCGCAAGAGGTAAAGTGCTGGTAAAAATTCTCTCGTTAAAATTTAATCTCGTTCTCTGCTGCAACGAGAAACGTGCGAATGATACGCGATTGGTAACGTGTCGAGCACGCAAGATTAAAGGGTAGAATATCGAAAAACAAAAATCGCACAAGTAACCGCCAATCCTCTCTCGAGGAAGCTTTACCAACAGTGACTGCAACAAGATCTTCGCAAGAGGTTCAAGTCGCTGTATTTATTCGACAAATTACGACGCGAAAGTCTCAGACTCCTAACACTCCTATAGTCTCTTTTTTTACCCAGCTTTAGTCACTGTAACTGCAATAAGATCTTCACAAGAGGTGCAAGTCGCAGTACTTATTCGAGAAATACGACATGGAAGTCTCAGACTCCTAACACTCCTATAGTCGCTTTTCCTAAAGATTTCCCCATTTTATACCTAGCTTTAGTCACTGTGACTGCAATAAGATCTCCATAAGGGGTTCAAGTCGCTGTATTTATTCTTCAAATACGACGCGGAAGTCTCAGACTCCGAATACTCCTATATTCGCTTTTCCCAAATAGTTCCCCATTTTATACCTAGCTTTACTCACTGTGACTGCAATAAGATCTTCGTAAGAGGTTCAAGTCGCAGTACTTATTCGACCAATACGACGTGGAAGTCTCAGTCACTTCTATAGTCGCTTTTCCTTAAATATTTCCCCATTTTATACCTACCTTTACTCACTGTGATAGCAACAAGATCTCCACAAGGGGTTCAAGTCGCAGTATTTATTCGACAAATTACGATGCGGAAGTCTGAGACTCCTAACACTCCTATAGTCGCTTTTCCCGAATATTTCCCCCTTTTTTACCTAGCTTTAGTCACTGTGACTACAATAAGATCTCCACAAGGGGTTCAAGTCGCTGTACTAATTGACAAATACAACACAAAAGTCTCAGACTTCGAATACTCCTATAGTCGCTTTTCCAAGTATTTCTCCCACTTTTTACTCAGCTTTAGTCACTGTGACTACAATAATATCTCCACAAGGAGTTCAAGTCGCAGTACTTATTCGACAAATACAACGCAGAAGTCTCAGACTCAGAACACTCCTATAGTCGCTTTTCCCAAATATTTCCCCCTTTTTTACCTAGCTCTACTCACTGGGACTACAACAAGATCTCCACAAGTGGTTCAAGTCGCAGTACTTATTCGACAAATACAACACAAAAGTCTCAGACTCAGAACACTCCTATAGTAGCTTTTCCCAAATATTTCCCCCTTTTTTACCTAGCTCTACTCACTGGGACTACAATAAGATCTCCACAAGTGGTTCAAGTCGCAGTATTTATTCGACAAATACAACACAAAAGTCTCAGACCCCTACAGTCTGTTTTCCCAAAGATTCCCCCCTTTCCCAGCGAGCTCCATCGAAAAGGTCGCCGTGTATTCCAGCGACGAGGTCCCGATGAAATTTCGCAGTCCACTTTGGCTGTCCCGCGGCAAAGTGGGATACGATATACGGCGCGAGGCTTTTTAAGCGAACTCGTTTTATATTTGACAACGCATCAGCGGCGAGTAAACGCACACCTGGCTGCAGGAGTCGTGTGCCGAGAGCGTAAACAACCGCTCGCCCCCGGAAAAAGTGGTTGAAACCGCTTTTCCCTTGGTAAACTCGGGTCGCTCTTACGCTAGCCGTCCGGAGAGAGCCAAAAAGTTCGAGTCAATTTGACCACCCCTCTTGGGACCATCCCACGGACAACGCAAACGCGGTCCGTGGACCAAGGGTGGGGGTAGAGGTCGGGGGATGATACACGAGCGTAAACGAAAAAAGGTAGCCGGCAATTATGCGCTCGTTTCGATCCAGAGTCCGGGAAACCCGCTGGCTTTTAATAACCGGGGCAAACTTGCCGCGCGGACCGTGCTCGTTACTTTTTAATCGCGGGTAAATATTGACCGTTGGCCCAGATTCTTTGAGACTCGCGGTACGCGAAACCCGAACGAATCGATCCGCGGGAAGAAAGTGAGGAAAAAAAATGATAAAAGGAAGACAAGAGGGTTGTAAAATGTCCGCGGTCTCGTTGGAGAGCCGAAGGGGAAGAACAGGTCGAGCGCAAGTGACGGAGATCGCGAGCCCTCGTTCGTAAAAGGCACCGGCTGACGCGGGGACGAAGAGGGAAGACCGAGAAGGAGAGACGTCCAGGAGCGGGTCCACCAGGCTTTTGCTCCTCCGCGAGGGTGGCTCCTCTGAATCAATAAGAACTGTTTCCCCCGCGAGTGCCCCCCCCCCCACCCTCCTCCTCCTCCTCCTCCGCCACCCTCCACCCTCTTGTTCCACGCTGTACGCTCGTGGCACCCCCACAGGCCGACCTACCACCTTCAGCTCTGCTCCTCAGTTTTCTCCCCTTTTTCCTTTTATTACCGTGAGGAGCAAGGTGGCTCTGGTGGGTGGCTCGGCCCCGGAGGCACGAGCGGCCATCTTTATTTCTCTCCTACCCTCCACCTCGACCCTCTCCTCCTCCTACGACCTCTCCTTTCGTCTCCTCCATCTCCTCCGGGCTAGGTCCTACGACCTCCATCCGTCTTGCCTCGCCGAGCTCACCCTCTCTCTTTCTGTCGCACCCTATCCACTCGGTCTCTCTCTCCACCTCGACCTCTGGATACCTCTCGTTCTCGCACACGCGGAAGCTCGACCTTTAGGAAACGAGTACCCACCTCCCTGTCTTTCCACGTCTTCTTATTCTTACCGCCACCCTCCGCTACTTCTTCCACCCGTTTTCCATCCAACCGGTCTCCTTTTCTCTTCTCTTTGGTATTTAGACGGGATTCGATGCGTACTGAACCATCGGAGCCTGTTCCACGAAAGTTAACGCGAAAGAAGTCGAGCGGGGGCCTCGTTCGGATGTCGAGAGCGTTTCGTGAACGATCGACCATCTTGGACCACGATCGAGACCACCGTTGTACAAACGATTACCTTTCGAGACGTCCGAGTCCCGATGGTGGAGCAACGCTAGGCAGATCGTCGAAAGGAAACCTTTCAGTCCGAGGAAATTGCACAGAGGCGACGAATCCTGAAAAGTTTCCTGCGTCGGGCGTCAAGATCTCGGAGGATGATGATCCTGCACGCCTGAGAACCGTGGATTTCGCAAATACGAACACGGAGGACGAATCTCGACAAATGACCGAAGAGAGCCTTGGATAACTGTGTACAGAATTAAACGGAGAGTGTAAATATCTTGCGTTGAAGGTTAGCTCTGATCTAGAGACAATCTTTGATCGGTGAAAAGAGTATGGAACTGATTGGAGATAAATTGTAAGGTTCGTGTAGATCTTAAGATGAAACAAAGGACATCTTCGAGCTGCAAGAGTATCGAACTGATTGGAGATAAATTGTAAGGTTCGTATAGATCTTAAGATGAAACAAAGGACATCTTCGAGCTGCAAGAGTATCGAACTCATTGGAGATAAATTGTAAGGTTCGTATAGATCTTGAGACGAAAGTATGGACATCTTTGATCAGTGGAAAGAGTATGGAACGCATTGGAGATAAATTGTAGGTTCGTGTAGATCTTAAGATGAAACAAAGGACATCTTCGAGCTGCAAAAGAGTATCGAACTCATTGGAGATAAATTGTAAGGTTCGTGTAGATCTCAAGACGAAAGTAAGTACATCTTCGAGCTGCAAAAGAGTTCAAATCTCGTAAAAGTGAACCGGGGATGTCGATTCTGGAAAAAGTAGAAAGTAGAGAGGTTCTCGGGCCGTTTCTGGAGGATTCGGTGATCGAGATCGTCCCCGAGTCTCCGTGATCGAAGATAAAATCCCGGCAGAGGGTCAAGACCCTCGAGGACGTACCACAGGTGTCCGCGCGGCCAGAACGAGAACGAGAGGATGTGGTGGCGGTTACCGATGGCGGCGGAAAGGGTGAAAGAGGGATCGAAGGAGGTGAGGAGAGAGAGAACGTGGGCGTAGGGCTGGAGAGAGTGTTGGAGACAGTTGCCGCGGTGTTGCCGGATCAATTTCGGTGGACCGCAGACACAAACTGTTTCAGTGGACTCAATCGAGCGGTTCTATCTCCGACTCCTTTCTATCTGCCTCTGCTTCTCCTCGTCTTCCTTTCATCCCCCGTTCCCCGTTCCGTTCTTTACCACGTGGACCAATCTGCGCGTTTCAATCGGCCGGAAATGTTTTCAGAGCCGGCTATTTTCCACTGTCGCGGTTCTCTTGTTCTTCGACGAACCACCGCTTCGATCCTGGCCTGGAACGAGTCGAGACGATTGCCTATCGATCGCGACTCCTTTGTCTTTCGACCAAAACTACATATCTTTCCCGGTAATATTACTTTTTAGGTAGTATCGAAAATATACACTCGGTTGGTCGACTTTTCAATCTCTTCGGTCTCGATCGAACCCTATCGCGAACTTTTGGAGTCTCGAGACTACGACTACTGGTGCGTTTGGCCCCTTGCGCCAAAAACTCCGCGTTCCTGGTAATCCACTCGAACGAGCAGTTTGCTCGCACCCCAAATAGCTACTCAATCTTATTCGCATCGTTCCGAATACTCGAAGCTTTGCATCGGATTAAAATTCATGAAATTACAGAAAACATGGTCGATAAGATTGTTCTTTCGTTCTCTTTCAACGGATCATATTTTCGGTCAACCTCGAGCTACTGGGGACGATCGATGTTCATTCGCGCTTTTCCGTTTCATAGTGACCGTACCTCGGTTAGATCTCTAGAAACACGGGTGTCCATATTGTTCTCCCGTACCGTTTCCAAAAAATCGGACGGTAATAGGTTGCTCGATAAATTTTGTCGTTGGATAAAAAACGAAGCTATTAGTCGTTTTATTTTTCTAAAGACGGTACTACCGTTCGATGAACGTGTGTAAAGTTTCGCGTAGATCTCTCGACTGGTTTGTACATTTACAGTTGTTCAAAGTTCAAGTAGTATTTTTTTACAATGAAAATAACGACGAAACTTATCGAAGAACCCAGTTTATGAGGTACCAGTTATTTTCACATATCAAGTAGTATTTTTTTACAATGAAAATAACGAAACTTATGGAAGAACCCAGTCTACACGAGGTACCTTTTATTTTCATTTATCGAGTAGTATTTTTTTACAATGAAAATAACGAAACTTATCGAAGAACCCAATCTACGAGGTACAAGTTATTTTCGCTTATCTAGTATTTTTTTACAATGAAAATAACGACGAAACTTATGGAAGAACCCAGTCTACGAGGTACCAGTTATTTTCGCTTATCTAGTATTTTTTTACAATGAAAATAACGACGAAACTTATCGAACCCAGTCTACGAGGTGCCTTTTATTTTCGCTTATCTAGTATTTTTTTACAATGAAAGTAACGACGAAACTTATGGAAGAACCCAGTCTACGAGGTACCAGTTACTTTCGCTTATAGTTCACGTAATATCCGAAGAATCTTTCCCTTTGATTTTTCTACGTCGATAAAGAGTCCTCCTAAGTAGAGCCGATGGCCGATCTTCCGTGTTGTTCTACTTCACGGTGATTTAGCTGCTCAAAAGAGAGACAAGCCCCCCACGTCTACGACCTGTCTCCTCGTGTACCACTTGCCAAAAATCGGGTACACCTTTGGAGGGTCGTGGGGATCGACGACCCGAGCAACGGTCCGTTCGTCGGGTTGCCAAAAATTTTCGGTGAAATCGTAAGAAACACGTGTCGGGAGAAGCAGGTCCCGGGAAGGCAGCCGAGCGAAACTCGGGGTAATCAACCGTCCTTTATTTCGAGAGCAAACAGAGACCGCTTTGCTCCGACACACGCGCGCGCACATCCAACGTCTCGTGGACTGTCACAAATAGGGGGTGGCGGTGCGTCTCTTCGCGCGGCGCCCGGTGTTTTTAATTAAGCACCGTCCGATTCCTCCATTAGATATTTTTTCTCCACGGTAACTCGAGGGAGCCATCTTCTTCGACCCCCGTTCCGTTCGTCTCCTATCGATTTTGCAATTAGTAAGAAAGTAATCCAACCCCTTATCCCTTTCTGCCCTCCAGCTCTCTCGAAAGATAATCGACGTCCCAAGAAAAGCGAGTCTAATTGCGGACGCTTCGATGGAATCCTCCCGCGAAACGAAGCTAGATTTTTACCCAAACATTGAAGAAGAACGAGAAGAAGAAGAAGAAGAAGAAGAAGAAGAAGAAGAGATCGATGCCATCGAGGCGATAGGGTTCGTTTAATATGCATCCATCTGGCGCTTCGCGGTGAGGACGACGACTATTGGATTATCGGTTCTGCTGGAAGTCGCGGGGGTTGGGCGCGAGGGGGTTTCTCGTTCGTGAGAAGGGAACGGAGGGGGGTTTGAAGGACCAGACGGGATGGAAACGGGAGACACCGTGGAGGACAAAAGGGATAGGACTCTAGAGATTCCAATTAAAATTTTCTTCTCTAAAAACAGAAGACACCGGAGGATGAATAGATAAAACGAAGCGTTGTCGGGCGAAGGTGGGTGGAGAAGGTTCGAGTCGGTTGCGCGAGGGTGGCTCGCTCGGGAGGGGCACCTCGTGGAGAAGCAGTTGCTCGCGAGGGGCGGCTGAACGTAATTAAAGAAGGGGGGCGTAGCACACAGTCTTGCAAGCCCCTGCACACTTATTCCAGATACGGAAAATATAGGGCGGGTAAGCTTCTTGGGACGAGGGGGTATTATACCTGCGAGAGAGGAGGGTGAGCCGGGGGTAGCGAAAGACTTCGTTGTTTCCAGGACATTTTACTCTGCTTCCTCCGGCTGGCGCCTGCTGTCGGCCTCTCAAAGGACGAATTCGAGTTCCCTACCTATTCCTTCCACCCACTACCCCACCCCTCCCTTCGCCCTCTTCCTTCTTCGCGCCCTCTTCCCTTTCACCTTCTTCCTTCCTTTCGAGCGCTCGGCAACTACCCCCCCCGAACTCTCTTGCCACCCCATCGCCCACCAGGCTGCCTCCTCCCTCGACGATCTCACTCTTGAGAATTTTCCTTATATAGATTTTCATAAGTTTCCTTACTTCCGTATCAGGCCCTCCTCCGAGGAGCGGGCGAAGGAATAACACGGTGAATAATTTTACGGTGCTCGCTTACGACTGAAAGGGTAACTAATATTCCTCGGCTGGCTCGGAGAACGCTCGACGCACGGGGGTGCCTTGGATCGACCAGTTTCGTTATTTGTATCGCGTCAGGTATTTTTACAAACGACACGCGAACTCTCTGCATCCTCTGTCAAATTTAAGATCGCTCCTCCGCGCGTTCAGGGCACTACTTTTACGATATTACACCCTGTTTCATCACCGGTCGAGAGTTTCCAACCGTTTTACACTTGCTCGTACTTTATAATTAAGAAAAAAAGTATTTTTTTATTATATCGATATAATTATCGAGAGGTAATTGCGGTGGTTTCCATATCTTGGCTTTTCGTGTTTGAAGATGTCCTGGACGTTTGTACTGCACCGCGAGAAGTGAAAAGGTACGATAGTTCAGCGGTGTGTTTGTTATTTTACAGCAGTGCGTATAACAGTGACGCGACCGGAAACTTTACAAATGTTAAGGCGCGTTCCTTGTTAACAAGCAACGGTCGTAAGTAATGGGCCGTTAAAGGTTCAGGAAGGTTTTCATTAGAACGTTCGGGGCGTATCCTCGTAAGCAATATTCGAAATAATTCCAATTGCCGAGGTCTGGGTTAGGGTGCACCGGCTACGGGCGGGATCAACGCGATTAATCCTTCTGATCTCTTGACACCTCTCGACGGAGGATTCGTAGCACGGGAGAACACGCAACGTCCTCGTCGATTATCCTCTACGGAAAAACCAGATCGGAGGTGATCCTTCTTGCGGTCATAATCGCATTCGGACGTGGATCAATTCAAATTGTGTATTTATTACACGACGAGAACGTAATTCTCGAGAATCGAGAATCGAGTTGCGTAAACTCGAGGCTGTCGTTATCCGCCATTAATCGACAGGTTGATCAGCATCGTTTAGCAAGAATATCGACACAGTAGGTCCAAATATTGTCTAAAAACGACTACGATCACCCATGGTATCGAGAGCTTCGAAAAACTATAATTCGTACACCTTAAATTATAGAACTATTCGCATCGATCGCAATTACGGAGCAATTCGTACGCAAAATGTTTATTATTTAATTTCGTACGATATTCGAGAAGTTTGTGTCATTTTTTCTTCTCGGTAGTGTATCGAAGTCCGGCTGCTAGGGTTGAAGTTTATTCGAATACGATCGGTTGGGTTAAAAGTATATTTCTCGTGCGATCTTTCGAACGAGATGAAAACGTTGGCGGGAAACAGCTGGAAATTGCATGGAAACGTCACCGAGCCCTCGACCCGTTGAAGCGGTCACTATATTTGAGAGCAAGTACACAGTTATTTGATTTGCGGCGACGCGTTTGGAACGGTGACCGGTGCCGAAGACATTGACCTACATCAAACACGTGACATCGCACACGTGATGCGGCACACGCGGGTACCGAGGTACAGGGTAATCTAAAATTAAAGATCGAGTACAGCTTTCTCCCCGGAACGCGATTCGCCTAACACGGCAAACCAGACGGTATATTTTCGTGGATTTCTACCAGGAATGGCTATCCGATATTATAGAATACCAAATGAACGCTCCGAATAGAGCAAGATCAATTAGGTAAGTAGATTCGTAAGCCGAATCGAAGCAGGGTATCCTTGGAAACCGTACACCTACGTAAAAAATTGTTTAAATCGTAATTTAAAAATTCGATATCGATCGCAAAGCGATGAATTTTTCTTTTTTTCTCGGTACTTCTAAAAATTTTATTCCCGGAAGCGTTATTTATAAATCACTTCGTACAAAATTCACTTTCTTCTTTCCTTACGGAAACAAACTCGTATTCTCTCCCGGAAAATTAGCTCGCGTTCGAATGGCCTCGAACCACGTTCTCTCCGGTCTCGAATGAAACGCAAAGTTCCATTGATAAAAAGAAAAGAAAACTGAAAGAAAGCTTGGTCGAAATCGTCGATCTGCGCGCGGTTACGTCGACTCGAGTCGGTTGTGTCAACGTCCGGTCGGTGGTTCGCGTAGCAAGCTTCGAGGGCAGTGTTGTCCAGTCGCTCGTGATCCGAAGGTTGCGTTTCGGTGATGGTCAGCGATCGCGAGATGTGTATCGTAACGACTAACGCGCATCGGTTTGGAGCCTCTCGATCGATACTTCATCTTCCGTAAGGTAGGTAAAAGTGCTAGTAGCTTTTGTCGGGTCATCGAGAGCCCGTGGTCGTCGTTGGAGAGCTCACCGAAGACAGACAATGGAATGCGGTGTTGTTTCAGGGACACCGGGGTCCCCTGATAGTTTTTCCGAATTATGCGAGCCGGCATTCAGTCGGTGCATTCTCGAGAACGAGGCGGAGACAGGGAGAGATAGAGAGAGAAAGATAGGGAGAGGGAGAGGGAGAGAGAGATAGAAAGGGTGGCGGGCAATACTCGCGCGGCAGCCGCATAGTCGTCGGCGCGGTGTGTGTCATTATATCGGGCGAAGTTGGTGTCGGGTCCAGGAAGGACAAAAGCGTCGGCAGGGGCCGTCCAATTAGCACGTAGCACTGCCTTAGCGGCGTCCTCCGACGTCGAACGGCTTTAAGACGCCTTTTCTCTGGCCGAGGATCGATAGGCGTGTGTGTGCGTGAGCCTGCGTGTCTGTGTGTGCATAGGTCCGCCGGTAGGGGTGTGTGGGCGCATAAGCGAAGAACGGCTGGTAATGCGGGGTGGAAGGAGTACGGGGTGGCTGGCGGGATAGAGAAGAACCGGAGACGGGAGAAAGAGGGTGGAAAGAGTGAGAACTGGCGAGGAACGGCGAGCCGGAGTGCGAGAGAGGGTTACGGAACGGTGAGAAAGACGGAGCGCGGTCCGCCCCTCGGAGCTTGATATTTAAATCTCCCCTTTTCTAATTTCTCCCCTCTCGCCCCGCCTGGCCTCCACCCCACCTCCCCCCCTCTAGCCCGCCTCTGGTGCTCCGTTCCGCTTGCCCACCCTCTTTCATCCACCCCGCGCTCAGCCACCCTACAGCTACCCACCGCCACCCACTCCCCATTTCCAAGCGGCTCCGCCAGCACCGGCCGCCATCATGAAAATATTAAGAACTCGGGAAAATGGCCGCCCCCACTCGCGAGCTAAGGAAAAGCTCCGCTCTCTCGCTCACCCAACCTCCGGCCCGCACCCTACCACCGTCCCTTTATCCTCTCTTTCTTCTTCCTCCAGCCCTCTGTCTCCGCGCTCACCGGCAACTTGGTTCTTGCACACCTACGGAGTCACACGGACGCCACCGCTGGGCACACCGGGCTTGATACCGCCACCGACGAAACCGGTGGGGGCGGACGGGGGGTGGGTGGGTGGATGGGGAGTGCACCTCCGCGAAGGGGCTGCGGCCAGACTTTCCGGGCAGAAACTCGTTTTCTCGCCCGGTAACTTCCTTCGAGACCCCCACCCTTTACTACACGCTTCTTCTTCTTCTTCTTCTTCGTCTTCTTCTTCTTCTTCTTCTTCTTCGAGAGGCTCGTCTTCGGGGCCACCCCCGAGCGTCCAATTTCGTCTCTCCGCTTCGTCGCGTTCTCCCTGGAAAACGACGCCTCGACGCTTCTTCGTCTCTGGCAAAGAAATTCGCAAACCTCGCCCCCGAGGATCCTCCGCAACCCCGATCGAGAACGAGTACACCAGTTGCCGTGGAATATAATTTCGTCCATGGGATTCTCGGCGCGGAATTTCTGGCGCGGTGCGCGTTTTCGAGATAAAAATCAATACGGGGAAAGTGAAGCTGGACGAAACGAATCGTCGGGGAGAAACAGAGCGGAGCTCGGGTAACGGGCTTCTCGACTTTCACCAGAAGGCAAACGCGGCTAGCGTGGTACGGATGAATGGGGTATGAGTTTGTCCCACATTCGGCTTCCTCCGTGCTTCCCGGTTTCCAAGCCGCGTGGGGCTGTGCGCGTATGCGTGCGCGTGTGTGGCTACGTGCGTGCACGCGTGCGTTCACTCGTCTACGGATTACCTCGTGAGAGAGACCTCGAACACGTGGCCCAAGCAGCGTGTGGACGTGCGCGCAACGAGATCAACCAAGCCGATCGAATTCGGAGCAACTTCACGGGGAACGGTACATTGGTCTCGCGCGTGATACTACTAGGACCGATGGATCGTCGATCGGTGGGAATCGATCGTGATTAATCGACGCGGAGAGATTTTGTCGAGTTTCGAATTTTTCTCCCGATTGGGAATAGGATTGCGTGAAAGGGTGTCCAGAAGGACCGTGTTAGCGATATCGAACGCGAGATGATTTTGGTTTTGGAGAACTTTGTCGTCCTTTGAACTTTTCTCATAGTCGAGAGTGAACTGTTGTCTGAACGATAACGAAACATTTTTATCGACGAATACTTATTTTTTCCGGAGACGAATCGGATCTATGGTGTCTCGTCGACGATTGGATCGAGAAACTGTCTTTCGGTTGGATTCTTCCAATGTGTGCTTTCTTTCGTCACAATTCGTAAAAGTAGAAAAATCTTGGAGTAATCTGGGAGCGGAAATATTTCTGAAAATCTCTGATGTACTCTGAATCGAGAAACTATCTTTCGGTTCACCGATTAGATTCTTCCAACGTCCTTTGGAACTGTCCTTTCTTTCGTCACAATTCGTAAAAGTAGAAAAATCTTGGAGTAATCTCGGAGCGGAAATATTTCTGAAAATCTCCGATGTACTCTGAATCGAGAAACTATCTTTCGATTCACCGAAAGATTCTTCTTACATTCTTCTAATGTGTCTTTTCTTTCGTCACAATTCATAAAAGTAGAAAAATCTTGGAGTAATCTGGGAGCGGAAATATTTCTGAAAATCTCTGATGTACTCTGAATCGAGAAACTATCTTTCGGTTCACCGATTAGATTCTTCCAACATGTCCTTTCTTACGTTACAATTCATAAAAGTAGAAAAATCTCAGAGTAATCTCAGAGCCGAAATATTTCTGAAAATCTCCTACGTACTCCGAACGTTCTTTAGAAACGATCTCTCTCAACTCTGTCAAAACTAATTACAATTCGAAATATTTACACTGATGATATCTGCGCTGTAGAATCCTCCCGAGTTGAAACTTACACGAGAATTACGCAAGTGTCTTTAAAAATGATACAGATTGCATCAGTTCCCGATCTCGTTCACGGCGAACGAGCAACGATCGAGACGTTTTTCTATAAAAAAAAGAATCGTCCAGAGCTCGATAGAGCCGGTCCCGTGAAGGCACACTCGCGAGGTGTAATCTCGTCCGTCTGAGACGTCCGGATTACCGCGCGATCGGCAAAGAATGTACTCGTTCGCGAGGCAAGTCCAATCTCTTAGAAATCCGTAGCCGATCCCTTTCAGCCGGCAACGCGCCAGGTAATACGTCTTCGTCAACGGCGCCATCTTGGCCAGCGAAAAGGATGAGAGGGTGGCGCGGTGGCGGTGGCGGGCGGTGGCTGGAAGCGATTAAGAAAATGAAGATAGATACCGTAGGATAAAGGAGCTCGGAGGAAGGGAGCCGTGACGACGGTGATGAGGAGAGAAGACTGCGGAACGGTGGCTGGTGCTGGCCCGGGCTGGCCCGGCTCGGCGACGATCAGCAAGAAACAGCTCAGAAGAGGACCTGATCGCGCGGAAGATTTCCAACACGCCGGTGTGTAATCGCGCGGCGCCGCCGCGATCAATTTCGTCCCTTCTTCGAACGGAGTTCGGCGGTCGCCGCCAAGATGCTGGAGACGATCGCCTGTCACCGAGATACAAACGACTCTCACCGAGACTGATGCCTGACATTCCTTTCGAAACGGTATCGATTCGGGACACGGCTGCTCCAAACGACTCGAGAGTAAAAGTCCTTCGAATAGGGAGGACTGGTCAGGTCCAGCGATTATGCGTACGCGAAACAACGAGGATTCGAGACGATGCCTACACGAAACAACGAGGATTCAGATGATGCGTACGCGAAACAACGAGGATTCGAGATGACGTGTACGCGAAACAACGAGGATTCAGATGATGCGTACGCGAAACAACGAGGATTCGAGATGACGTGTACGCGAAACAACGAGGATTCAGATGATACGTACGCGAAACAACGAGGATTCAGATGATACGTACGCGAAACAACGAGGATTCAGATGGTGCATACGCGAAACAACGAGGATTCAGATGGTGCGTACGCGAAACAACGAGGATTCAGATGGTGCGTACGCGAAACAACGAGGATTCAGATGATACGTACGCGAAACAACGAGGATTCGAGATGATGCGTACGCGAAACAACGAGGATTTTAGAGCGCAGGATGGTTCGTTATCGGTCAAGATCGAAACGAGTAGTTTCTAACCCCTTGCATTCGAGCGGCCAACCGATTTGATAGTGTTTTGGCGGCTATAGGTAGTGTCGAATGTAGGAATAAGAAGTGGGGGTGAACGTTTCATCCCGGGGCCTGCTAGTGGACTCATCGGACCTAGCAGGCCCTGCCTTATACGCCGGGACATTGGAAGATCGGTAAGGGATCGTATATATACCGATCGGAGCAAGTACGGGAACTCGCGGGAAACGGTTCGTTGTGAGTTGCCCTCTGGTGGCAAGTGTTAGTAGCGCCGCCACAATCATTTTGAAATATAAAAATTGAAAGTTAGAAGTTAAAGAAAATGAAATTAAGAGAATTAAAAGTTTCATATTTCTCAATGCAGCTTCGCGATAGTATTATCAATCGATCGGTGATATTTTTTCGATGAAAGTTTGGTTTTTCTTTTCAGTCGAGTTCCAAGTCCAGTTGTATTCTTATATATACAATAACTATACCACTAGATACGCGAGATCCCTGCATATCACAATAAACTAGATATTATAACCTGAACTTTACAACATAAAGGGTTAAACATCCCGAAGCTTTTCGTCCAGAGAACATTATTCGAATCGCCAATAGTTCTTACCTGGAGCCAAGTAAACAGGACACGTGTAGTTCTCGAAACACGGTCGAAGCACGCGTTAAAACGTAGTCTATCTCGCGAAGTTAACTCGGTAGATATTCGCGTACCGCGCATCCACAGTGTTTATCGTCGGTTGCAACATTGTTACCGTATTCTTAAAGGTAACGTCCTCGAGTCTGCCCTATCGGGCAGCTCTGGCGAGCGATCATCTTTCCAGTCGTGTACGCGCGAGTCTATATACCCGTAGCGGAGACAAATAGGGGAATTTGGCTAACCCGAAGCCAACCACGAATAGACCCCAAGTCGAGCAAGAAAGAGATAAATCGCGTTCCGGTTTAGATATTTCAATATCAATACGGAGGGAGCCACCCTCTGTCGAGTAGAGTACGGAACACGGGTTTTCCAAACGGTGTGATCCCTCGATGACACCGCGCGAGTGAAAAGCAATGATCGATCGAAGGAGAACGATGGTCGATGACCGAGAACGTCTGTTCGAGACTAGTCTGTTCGAGACTAGTCTGTTCGAGACTAGTCTGTTCGAGACTAGTCTGTTCGAGAACAGTCTGTTCGAGACCAGTCTATGAGCGGAAGAAACCGAGTTCGTGTTCTCGGTGGCCGGGAAATATGGTTGGCTTGCAATTCATCTTTTTATGGGGCACTTAAGTGGAGTAACCATGGCGACGGACCCGCTATCAGGGGCAATCGTAAAATTAAGTAATGAGAAGATAAGAAAATATCATCTTGCCTCGCCTCCTACTACCAACCGACCCAACTTGGCGTACTCCCTCGGCCCCTCCCCGCTCCCCCTCTTCCAATGTCGGTGTTCCTCTCGCTCTCGTACACCGGTTGCAGGCCAGCAGCGCCTCTCTTTCTCCTGTTTTCTCTCTGTTCGCGACGCTGCTGGCTGGAGGAGTCGCGGAGCAGCCTTCGGGCGGTTAGCGGAGCGGTTGCCGGAGATGCTAGCACTCGTAGACTGGCAAAGTGGTTCGTGCTTTCGAAGGGACGTGACGCGGGGCGAGGCGACCGCCGGGGGGTGGGGGTGGAAGCGAGAGGGCAGGGGCAAAAATGGATAAAGTTTCGTCCAATCCTCTTCAGCCTAGGCATCGGAGCCCGCCGGAGAATTTTCAGATAAACGAGGCCATTTTCTTCGGAATTATGTCTCGCCATCAGCGAGATTCTCTCTCCTCGATGAACGTCGAGGGTGAGGAGGAGGAGTGAAGATCATTTTTCACGATACGGTCCCTCGAATAACTCGAGTGTCTTGTATCGAGGGTTTCGTCTTCCGTGGACAATTTTCTCGTCGATCGTTCGTTACAAATCGATCGTCTGCGTTCTCTTGGTGATCGTTGGCTACAAATTGATCGTTGACCGATGACGTTGAACACACAGACGTATCACTGACGATACGTCCGTGTTTTCTTCACAACTAGTCCGAGAGAGCGTTACGACGACCAGTCGTTAGGGAACAGTGAGCCTCACCGACGCGATAAAGTATAATTTCCTCTCATGGTATCGCGAACGAAGCGCCAGAGAACACGATTGCATGTATCCATACTGATTTCAATAAATGGGTCGTCTCGCGTTTCACCCTTGCGCGGAGACGGAGAGAAAAGAGGGAGTTCGGGTCGGCTGCATTATCGCCGCTAACGTTCGACATTAATGTTTTTGTCGGCGGTTTGCGGCCGGGTAGTAAACAAGTGATACACCCTCTTAACCCACCCCTTGTGTTCGTTCAGACAGGGATGCAGTTCAGCCACCCCTCCAGCCCCTTTCCTCGCGCCACCTTTCCACCATCGGCTCTTCTTCCTTCTCGTTTCACTTGCTTTCACTGTCTCTCTCCCTCTCTCTCCCTCTCTCTCTCTCTCTCTCTCGTCGTCACTTTGCACTCGTGCTACTTGGGTGAAACGGGAACGTACACGTTACACCGGCTCGTGGCTGGCTGTACACCCCTGTAACGTAATCGTTTCCACTCCAAAAAGAGGCAAAGAGAGAGTAGATGGCTAGCAGACACGCATCTACACGTGTGCGCTAATGGCCTCTTCAAAAATGTCGCCTCTTAAAACACGGCACCGTCGGATCGCCTAACGCACGCGGTCCGCCCGGCGTGAACCACACGCTGGAGCAGATTTTCTACCAGCCGTCGCAGACCACTCTCAGCCAGAGGGGCTGGGAAATTTTCTTCCGGCGGAGTAACGCGAAACTCGTGCCACCTGAAACGCCGTGAAGGTGACACGCGCCTGGAACGTTTAACTATCGCGTTGCACGCGCTGCGACGTCGGCTACCCCTAATTGAACAGCTTCTACCGACAGGGTGTTAAATCCGCTCGAAAGAAAACAAACGAAAAGATACATATGTTCGAAAGCTTCTCGACGAGTATCGTTTGTCTTTCCATCGAAAGCTTCGCGACTCTTTCGTTTAGGCAACACGAAGGAATTTTCATTTCGGAACGCTCACGTGTCTATTTCGGTAGCTCCTGCACCGAGTTTCCTGTTTCAATCTCGATGAAGTATTTTCGGAACTGCGTTGCGTTTTTGGAAACCATTTCCGGGAGGTAAAGGAATTTCTTAGGGGTGTATTTGAACGCTCGACGAGAATGATCGCTGACAACTAGTGGAGGTGTCGAGATACTAAGGTCGGTTCTAGGTCGATGGGGATTCGAAACGAATACTAGTACGAAAGATGATTTATTGTCAACAGTTTGTTGATTGTATTTACCATTGATTCAAATCGAATCCTATTACGAATATCTTTCAATGAACTATTGTCAACACTTTGTTGATTACACTTACCATCGATTTGAACCAAATCTTAGTACGAAAGATGATCTACTGTCAACACTTTGTTGATTACATTTACCATCGATTTGAATCGAATCCTAGTATTAATAGTTGTCGACTATTGTCAATACTGTGTTGATATACTTACCATCGATCGAACCGAATCTTAGTACGAATATCTTTCGACGAACTATTGTCAACACTTTGTTAATTATACTTACCATCGATTCGAACTTGCACTTTTAACGACAATTTAAACACATTCGAGAATTTTATTTTCTACGTACCCCTATGAAAAATCCCACATCGGTTTCGGAGACTTGGCACGAACGAGGATACCACGGTGGTAACTTTATAGCAGTAGTCGCGTAGGTCGACCAATTTTTTTTACAAAACGCTTCGATAACAAATTCTACATTTTACGCTAACTAATCAGAAGCGTAGTTATCTCATATCGGTGACACCTCTTGAACTGGAAACTTGTCGACGAAGTAGCTCACCGATCAGAATCGAATGACGCGCAACCTTCCGACTCGATTCCTCTTGCAAATAAACGCTCGTGAAACAGGGGGAAACGTTTCACAGAAAGTGTACGAAGGAGATCGCGTAAGAAGCATTGACCTTTCCGATCGTAGGAGGACTCGTTCCGTGCGGCTTAAGACGTGATCGACGACTATATTCTTCCTCGCTCGGCCAGGGAACAACGTTCGATGGAGGATCGAGGGTTGAAAACCCGATCACGAAATTCGGGAATCGGGGTAAGCGGGTGGTCGAGCGCGGAGCGGTAGTTTCTCGAAAAGTTTTATGGGCCGAATTTTGAAAGTTCGCCGCAATGGCGGCGCGTTGGCGTTGGTCTGGGGGCGTCTAAGGGGGCGGAGGGTTGGTCTCGCGGAGTTTAAGAGGGTAGTTCGCGTGGCTGTAAATTTTCTCCCGGTCCCGGCGGCAGGGGGAACGGGGTGCTGGGGCAGGGTGGAGTTAAGGGCCGCGGGCAAACGCGAAGGCTCGCCTCCGCCACATATCTTTCCACCATCTTCTATCAATAATTCCCCCCGTGAAACTCGCCGCGAACTTGCCTCGCGATAATGCACCGGGGCGAGCCGAAAAATCTCGCCGTAGGTAACTTCGCTCGCGGCTGCGATCGGTTCCCTCAACGCGAAGGGATGAGTCGTCCCCCCAAGAGATACGTTTTTCCGCCTGTCGCGTAACCAACCGTGACACCACGCTCCACTGGATGCTTCGAAGAACGCGTAAATGCCACTTTTCGAACTTGCACGTTCCAAGGATTCGTTACCAGACACTGGTAACGCGGTTCAATTGCTCCAAGAATGACCAATTAAACGGAGCAAGTGTACCAGGATCTAAGGATGACGTTTCTTGGGGGCATACTTGGGTCGTAGCCGTTATACAGAGGTGTCTTCTCGAGAAGGGATCAAATGTACCAAGATGTATCAGAGAATAAACCAATTTATAATACTTTCCAGCTAAATATCTGGATACTTTCCACTATCCCAGATTCTTGGGAGTAGCCTTGGATTACAGCCATTATGGAAGACTCTCTTAGCGAAGTGACAGTTGATAAGGGCTGCTGAGCAGAGAATTGGTGACGCGTTTGTACTTCTTGGGGTAATTTTTGGACCATGATCGCTATCGGAATTCTTATCAGTTTATTATGAAGGTCGTTTCGTGAATTTCACGAACAATTCTCAGAATCTTTATGGAAGCAGTTGGTAACTAGACAAAGTGCACGGAGGATTCTTGGACACATCTGGACAGAGTAAGCTCAAAATTGTAACCTCGCGCATCTTTGATTCTTGGAAGTCACAGATACCTTGTGCAGCTTGTTAAATAAATTTTCCCTTGAATCGTACGAATTACCTCAACCAGAAGTATGTTCTTCTTTGCTACCTCTTGAAATAATCGCGTATATACGGAAGCTAGACCCAAGTTTAGTACATATGGTAGCTGTACGTGTTAACACGATAACGATGAGTATAGTAGCAGTGGAAACGGGTTATTACTTAGCAAGGAATGATAAAGAGATACCTTCGTATGGAATGACGAAGGTGGTCGATGGAGAAAAATGAGAAGGATGAGATTATCATCGAGCCGCAAATCAGCGTGATTGTTGAAGGGGTTCGCGGCCACGTCGGACGTGGCTGGAGTCACAAAGTCGGTCGTCTCCTGCAACCCCTTTCTGGACGCCGGCAAAACACACAAGACCCCTCCTTGGTGGTGCATGTACTTACTAAGCCGAGGACACTCGTCTCGTTGCACCCCTCCGGTAGCCTCTTTCGCGCGGCAGCCACGACGGCGGACGTAGTATGCAGATTCGTGAAATAAATGCTCGAAAGTTTCACTATAACTCTGCGCGCAAAATCTCCAGCTCGTGCTGCTATCCCCTCCTTCCTTAACAACCCCTCCCCCTCTACCGTCGGTCTCCTCCGTGGCCCAGAGCAGAGCCATCCCCCTTCTTACCGCCCCTTTAGGACGCCAGGAGCATCCGCATTATTTAGTGCTTCCGCATAGTCCACGGAAAATGGCCAGGAAAGCTACCGGAAAAACCCCACGTTGCTTCGTCCGAGGCAAGATGGCTTCTACGTTGGAATACACTTGCTACCTATCCAGACGAAAGACTCTACAGCTTGAGAATATCTTTTACGTGCTTGTTCTCTTTCTCGATGCGCGTCTGATTTTATCGTTGAGAGTTTAGCGACATACACTGCGCAACGAAAGTAGTTTGGAAGAATTTTGAAGAAAATGAGAATACAGAAGGGTAAGTCTATAGTCGATGGTCGCGCAGAGGGCACGAGAATTGGATAGTTACAAGTTAGGTCTGTTTTGTAATATAAAATACTAGGTAAAACCGTCTACAGATTCGATCCAATTTCAAAAGACTCTCCAGCTTGAGAATATCTGTTAGGTCTGTTTTGTAATATAAAATACTAGGTAAAACCGTCTACAGATTCGATCCAATTTCGAAAGGCTTGAGAATATCTTTTATGTATTTGTTCTCTTCCTCGATGAGCGTCCGATTATCTCGTTGAGAGTTTAGCGAAAAATTACTTTGAAAGAATTCTAAAGAAAATGAGAATACAGAAGAGTAAGACGATAGTCGATGATCGCCAGAGGGCACGAGAATTGGATATTTCCAAATGACTTCTGTTTTGTAATATAAAATACTAGGTAAAACCGTCTAGAGATTCGGTCCAATTTGCTCGATGACAGGTGAAAACGATAGAACGCTCGGGGCGGTGATTGTCTGCAAAACCGGCAAAAAGTCGGTTCGTTCTCGACCCCACGGGGAGCGATCCGTTCATCCCCCGTGAAATCAGGGCGGAAAAAAATCACCGGATTGACTCACTCGACGCCCTGCTTTTTTCTCGCCTTCTCCGCATTTTTTTCCCTTCTCTTTTTCTCGCCCCGTGAGCCCTCCAATAAACGCGGCCAATAAAAATAACGAGCTGCCGGCCGTACCTACGCTCGAACCCCTTCCACGGATGCTCGTTCGCTCGTCGAGCGTGCAGGGGAGGGGGTTCGGTTCGCGTCGGTGAGAAGGGAAGGAGGTTGTTGCTGGAAACCGCAAGCCGCCAACGAGAGGATACGGGACTTTGCCGTGTACTCTGCATCCTTTCGCATCCCCCGATCTCTCATACCCTTATCGAAAGGGTGTTTTTATTTTTGCCCGTTTCGCGAGGAAAAAAAGGAGGAACGTTCGTTCGTTCGATCTCTCGACCCCTTGCGGCACGGATTTCCAAACACGAGGGCTTTCGACGTGACGATTCCACGTTCCGGGGGATTTCGTTGTAAACAGTTTTCAACCCCTCCTATCGTTTTGTTGTTCCATTTTACATAGCACGATCGCGGATGAATTTTTTACGCTTTTCCTGTCGCACCCTCTCTTTTTTTTTCTCGCGGGAAACGTGCGTGGAATTCGTTGAAGTGGCGACGTGATGTATTCGCGATTCCGGCGATGAACCGGTGGCAAATCTCGCCCCGGTTCGCTAACAGGTGCTTGAACAAATTTTTTCCGTGCGGTCCATGTTTCAGCCCTGAAAATTCACGATCGCTTTAGACGGAACATTTTTCAAGTAAACAAACGCGTCTGCTTCGAACGGAACTCGAAGGGAAACGAATCTCCTCCAAGTTTCGATTTTGGCTTTCTTAACCTCAAAAATTACCACTCTTCGATTTTACAAGTTACGGTTACATTGATTCAAAGTCGATTCCTTTTTCTGTGAAATTGGTTAAAAAGTCAATGTTTGATTCGACTTAAATTTAAAAAAGAACAATTCGAGTGCTATTTCTTAACCTCAAAAATGATCACTTTTTAATATTACAAGTTACGGTTACATTGATTCAAAGTCGATTCCTTTCTCTGTCAAATTGGTTAAAAAGTCAATGTTTGATTCGACTTAAATTTAGAAAAGAATAATTCGAGTGCTATTTCTTAACCTCAAAAATGATCATTCTTTAATTTTACAAGTTACGGTTACATTGATTCAAAGTCGATTCCTTTTTCTATCAAATTAGTTAAAAAGTCAATGTTTGATTCGATTTAAATTTAAAAAAGAACAATTCGAGTGCTACTCCTTAACCTCAAAAAATAACACTCCTCTATATTCTAACTTATCGTTGTATTAATTCCAAAAGAAACTTTTCGAAACTTCTAAAGGAACGAAGAATCTCTAACTGAAACTAAATATGGAGAATGGATATTAATTTCAAGAACAGTCGTTTCAAGAACAGTCACTCGTATATTTTTCAATTTAATATACAATAGTATTACGTCAAAATCACTCTTTCAAGTTTTACCGCCAAACTCGTCCATAATCCACGAACGGCTGCGTGGAATAAAATTCGAAGCAAAACGGTTATAAATTTCAAATGCCATTTTTTATCCTCAGAAGGGACCACAGCTGTGTTTCGCAAGTTGTCACCGAATTGATTCGAAGTTTGTCTCTTTGACCGTGGAACTTGTTAAGGAGCCAAGGAGCTTACATCGTCCGTTTTCGAGCCACGAAATCCCAGCGTGCCGAGTTTTATTTAAAATTCGTCTGTGACTTCCGCGAACTTCCGGGCCCGGATTTCGGAAAGGCTAGCGCGATGAAGTTCTCGTATCCGCGGCGACGAACTTTTCGTGCGGAAACGTAGACAATAACGCTCGCGCGCACACACACACACACACATATACACACACGGGCCGAGGAACGTGCAAGCAACGGTGTTCCAGTGAATGGTGTGCACGCTCGATGCACCGGAGGGGTTGCACTCACGTTTGTTCCTAGCCCTTTTCTCTGTGCGCGTGTTCGCCTGCTCCTTTCCATAGACGTGGCAGCCACCTAATCCCGGCGAGATTAAGATAACCCCGAAAAATGTTCAGCTAAGTCGCCAACTTTGTCTGCAAGTCGCGCTTAAAACGTGAGAATCCCTGCTCCCCGGTGAACGTGTCCCACCCCCTACTTGGATTTATATCCGAGTCGGAATCGCCGTCATTTTCTTCCCCTTGATCCTGTGGGATCCCATTTTCCGCATCTTCGATGACAATTAGCCGCATTAGCGATCGTTCGAGTACAAGGACAGATGGAAAAATTTACATACAAGGTAGTGGTACGTTTCAGCGAGCATAGATAAATGTTTAACAAAGAAGTGAACGAATAACGTGGAATAAAATTTTTTGAGAATTGAGAATTCTTGGGTAACTTGGGAAAATTCTTGAAAAACTACCTGTGCGAGTGGAGCTCGCTCCACATGCCTATTCCATACTCGTTATTTTTATTTGCATTGTTAATTGATCGTTGGATTCGCTCTGAAATTTGTCCCAATGTTTTACAATATTTACCTCAAAACCTTTCCAGGGTGAACTGACTCACGTTCTCTCAAAATCATCAAAGGCTGTACGTTCTCCGTTAGCTCTAGTAGTTCCATTCTGCCAGCGACTCTATTATCAAAAATAAAAGGAGGCAAGCATCTTCAGGAGGTAGGAATAGTCAAGATTGACGGTAAGTACAACGTAGACGTCGACAAGGGCGAGAGGGTGAAAGTGGAAGCACGAGTGGTGGCTGTCGGCGTGCGTAATACCGATGCCATCGAGGCAACGTGCCATTGGACTGGATGCAATGAAATTACGTCTCCGCAGCGTCTTGCTACTCGGCTAGATTGGTGTACATCGCGGGAAGTGTGTCGCAGATCGGTTTGCTGCGTGTATAGATTACAGAGGGTTGCCTCGCGCGACACAGTCTTAAGACCCGATTAAACGGTGAAACTTCTTTGGCGGGACGATTTCACTATTCTGTAAGTTTACGAGCGTAAAATTCAGCGAACGTTTACAGTGCACATTGAAACTATATTCGGATGATAACCGTCCAGGTGTTGTATTTTCTAATGGGAATCGAAACTAGGGTTGGGTGAATCGATGACAGTGTGGACTTTCTGATCTTTGAAAGTCTCGAAGGTCTTGGACATCCTGTACAAATTTCTAGCACTTGGGAGTGACGAAATATCGACGAAAGTGTCACCAACGATGCAGCTACAGCTTGTTTTAAAATTCCTGAATCTAAATTATACAATTTATAGGGACTTGGAATATCCCGATTTGTAAAAGTTTGAAAGAACTGTGCAGTGGATAATAATTGACGATTCAAGTAAAGAAGTTCGATCTTTGCTTTTAAGTTCGATCCACGGATGCTTAGGACATCTAGATACACGAGAACATTTTTTACCAATGCTTATCGTTTTGTCCCAGAGTCCAGTGATTAGTGGTGGTGACTAATGTCATGTTTTACTTCGTGTCTATTGTATACAAACGTCTAGCAAAATTAAGACCAAGTATCCCGACGAATACTCTGTCACGATCCAAAGTAGAGAATCAGGACACCTAGACGCTGAAGGACACTTTCCACTAATGTTGATCGTTCTGCTCCAATGACCAGTGATTAGCATTGGGGACTAATCTTACGTTTTATTTCTGACCCGTTGTACAGAAACGTCCGACGAAATGAAGTCGAAGTATTCTTATCCGTACGAATTGTCTATCGCAATACGAAGTAGAGAATTAGGACATCTAGACGCGCGAGGACATTCTCTAATAATGCTGATCACTTTGCCCCAATGACCAGATTAGTAGCGGAGACCTATTATATATAAACGTCTAGCAAATTGAGTTGAAATATTCGTATCCTGACGGATTCCCTATCACGAGCCAGAGTAGAAAATTAGGGCAGCTAGACGCACGAGGACATTTCTGTCCACCGAACGTTTTGTCCCGCCGATCTTTCGCCATTCACGAGCGTTGCCATCGCCGTGGGAATTGCTTCCCAGGAGGCGTTCGCGTTAGGTGATTGCGATCGAAAGTGTTCGACGGGAAATTGTACGCGTCGATCGAACCGGAACAACGTTTTCAGCGCTGTACGACGTTTGTTCGTCGTAAATCCGCGCGGTAGTCGATGGCACTCGAACGCGTTGGGAACTTGCAGTTCATTTGTCAAGTCGCTCGTGACGCTGCGGTTCGTTGATAATTTCATCAACAATGTCCCGTTCATCCGTAGGGATGCGTTGTCATCGATCGAATCACCATGCTCGACCACCATAATGCTCCCTCGCTCTCTCCCGTAAGTTTAATTACATCCATCGCGCGGATGATGTTACCTCGATCGATTAACCGCTAGGAAAAAAATCCTGGCCGCGATTGGTCGGCCGCGAACATCACGCTTCGGACCGCTCTTTGGCCGCGGAATCGTTTCACGCGTCCACCAAGACGACCATGTTGAGAATACGACGAATTCTGACGATTATGGTATTTCATTTGATACTCAACCGGTGGAGACTTCATTCTGTGAGAAATCTGACACCGACAACTAATAGGGAAGAAGTTGAGGTTAGGTTCAGGAAGATACTGTTCACCGAAACATTTACTTGATACTTCTTCTCTTGAGAGATCTCTAAAACAATATTTCTTTTTATTCTTCTTGATTTGTTCATACTTCTTCAATGATGTCTTCGCATTTGAGATTAGGTGGAGACTTAATTCTGTAAGAAATTTGAAGCGACACCGACATCTAATAGGGAAGAAGTTGAGGTTAGGTTCAGACAGATACTTGCTGTTCACCAAAACGTCCACTTGATACTTCTTCTCTTGAGAGATCTCTAAAACAATATTTCTTTTTATTCTTCTCGATTTGTTTATACTTCTTCAATGATGTCTTCGAATTTGAGGTTAGGTGGACACTTAATTCTGTAAGAAATTTGAGGAGAAGAAGTCGAGGTTAGGTTCAGGAAGATACTGTTCACCGAAAGATCTACTTGATACTTCTTCTCTTGAGAGATCTCTAAAGCAATATTTCTTTTTATTCTTCTTGAATTGTTTATACTTCTTCGATGATGTCTTCGCATTTGAGGTTAGGTGGACACTTAACTCTGTAAGAAATTTGAGGGGAAGAAGTCGAGGTTAGGTTCAGGGAGATACTGTTCACCGAAACATCTACTTGATACTTCTTCTCTTGAAAGATCTCTAAAACAATATTTCTTCTTATTCTCCTCGATTTCTTCATACTTCTTCAATGATGTCTTCGCATTTGAGGTTAAGTTATCGACTACATATAACCTCAAATCGAATTTATAACATATGCAATAATCTATATTTACTTATACTATTATACATTATTTCCTTTCTTCGCTCGATACTTTATTTATTTTGTATACACAATCTCGATACAATCCTTTACCTTCAACACCCGGTAAATTGAACACCTACGTGAAATGCTTCGTTACTTTCACAAATTCTACTAGAATTGAGGTTAAGTTTCCAACAATACTCTAGTCCAATCATCTTTCTTTCATTTACCTTGAATCTACCTTTGCACACACGCCCAATAAAGAAAACAAAACTGAATAATTCTTCAATAGAGTAGTGCAAAAGCATAAGTGCAAAGAAAGATGTCGAAACACCACTGAACCGAAGTACCTTCCTCCTTCGAATAACCCAGAGGACCAACGTTGCCAACGCGAGTGGTGTACGATAATCGAGTTGAAAAAATGTCAGATTCAGCGGTGTGGGGGTAGGTGGGGGCGTTTCGCGGCGAGAGGGTGGTAAAAGGAACCGTTCAAGGAAAAAGCGTCCGCGGTACGGGCCGTAAACTCCTCAGAGGGCGAGACCCTCGTCGACATATGTCGCGGTAAAAAATGGTCTCGGAAAAGGGACACCGGTGGCCACCGCAAGGGCCGGACGAGTAATAAAGTAATTTTATGAAGTGGTCGGCGACGTCCGCTCGCTGCGTTGGGGCTCGGGGCCGAGTGAAAAATTGCCCGGGACACCGTGTCTCCGCGGCACTGGGAATATCGTGGCTAAACCGCCCTTTAAGTGAAAACATACTGTCTTCGTTGCCACTGGACAAAAAGCACGGCACTGAAGGGTATCCCTTAACGCGCGTCCCCGTTCCACGGGGCCGAAAAGAACGATGGCCCTCGCCGGTACTCCCATGGACGATGAAAATTCTACAATTTGATTCAATCCCCCGAACACCAGCTCTGAGGACATTTTTCAGGATTTCACGGTCCGAGGATCTTGCGATACTCGCCTAGGAGAGCTTAAGAGAACTTGGAGAGAGGTGTCAACTGTTTCTTGTAGAAAAGACGTACTCGATGTTTCATTGGTTGTTTTATCGGGAGTAATATTGGTGCGTACATTGTTTACGTAGTGATATGGTGTTTTAGTTTGTTGGAGAAATTGTAGCGGATATTTATCGGCAATTTGTACTCCGAGTTGACAAGGACTTGTCACTGTATGTGACTAATCGTGGTCGTAAGTAGACATTGGTTGGCGTGATTTAAGGACAAAGAAACGCGAAAATAATAGTGTATATTTTCTATAAGATTACGTAAATATTTTCGATGTGGAGACCATGTAAGGTTATGGTATTCTACGGGCCGAACAAGTGAAGAGTATAGTGACCTGATTATACCTAAGTAGACATTGGTTGGCGTAATTTAAGGACAAAGAAACGCGAAAATAATAGTGTATATTTTCTATAAGATTACGTAAATGTTTTCGATGTGGAGACCATGTAAGGTTATGGTATTCTACGGGTCGAACAAGTGAAGAGTATAGTGACCTGATTATATTAATACCCTTAAAACATCTCGAAGCTTTGATAACGAAACCCAAAGTTTCAAGTACAGTGATATTGTTGAAGTGTATAGTGAACATCAGATTAAGGGAAAAGATGATACCAAGGTCTCTGATATAGTTAACACAAAGTAACGAAGAGTTTGTAAGAGTGTAATTGAATGGAGTGTTAAACTTACTCGGTGAGGAACGAATAATGGAGCACTTGCACGAATCAAGGGATAACTTATTTCGCTGGCACCATTGTTTCAGATTGCACAGATCAAATTGTATAAACTGTTGACTGCAGAGTGATTGATAACACCATACAACTTTGAGTCGTCGCGTTGTTCGTTCGATATAAATAAACTGTGCGTAACAACTTATTTCGTTATACGTAGCAATTGTTTAAAAGATCGTGTGAACCGTTAGAGTGACCACCCGGTATAGAGTACCAATGTCTATTTGAATTAACAATCTTCACGGTTACCAAACCGATTCGTCGCGCGAAAATTAGTATAATGTATAGACAGGAACTGCTGAACACACTATAGTGTCAATGTGTCATTTGTCCCTGTAATGGAGTTAGCTGCGATGCAGGCGAGATGTTGGAATATCTTACTTAACGCGAGATTTCTATCAGAAACATTGAAAAATCGATTTTTCTTTTTTAAGAGTAATTACACGTCGACAAAAATACATTCCGTGAATTTTATACCGATACACGAAACATTGCTCACTATACTTCGATGTACGTAACAATTGTACTTTGTACAATTTAAACGCATCTTCTTTTTCAACATTATTAGAATTACTATACTTTATTATTTAGAATTACTAAACTATTTTAAATTTCTTAAAGGAAGAAATTTTCCTTCCAAGATCTCTGAAGTTTACAATCCTGGTCATTTATTTACGGGAAGACATAAAGAAAAAGTATGCAAAGAAATATCCACAATATTGCAGATTCGAAGCTAGAAATTCTCCAAGTGTCTAAAAAACTAGAAAACGATAATACGTTACGTTTGGTTATCCCCAATTCGTCGAGCGCATGCATGAACATCGTTTCATCGGTACTGGTAAACTAAATAACAAACCAAAATAGAAGAAACCGACTTGAGATTCAATATTCTCGACAACGAAGTCTCGTATGGAAAAATAAGTTATCGGACACCGATACACGTATGGTGTACCACATACCAATCTAGTATGGACACCAAAGTCACTGCGTAAACAATTTTTCTCGTATGGAAAAATCTCGTACCGCGGTTATAATCCGTGTAACGATCTAACACTACCGCATTTCCAAACTCGATTTTCCCCGGAAGAGTTTGTAATTGTTTCGTAATTGTATATATATACAGGGTGGTTGGTAACTAATGGTAGAAGCGGAAAGGGGGTGATTCTTCTTATGATTACTTTGTATTACTTCATTATGTATTTCTAATTTTCCGTTACGGTAAAAACAAACTTAAACTGCGATAATATCCATCGAGACGATCTACAGTGAGACCCTTTATAACGAGACGTGCTAAAGTGCACGCGTACCGAGCGAACAATTTTTCAAGCCTCAAACGAACAATTTTTATTCTATATTTCCGACTTCTTTTTCGCGTAGAATCACCCCCTTTCCATTTGTACCACCAGTTACCAACCACCCTGTATATATAATACATCAAGTCGAAAGCGTAACGACAGTCGAGTGGAATCCGTGGACGCTCGCGAATAAATTCCCGTAAAACTCGCAGGGGGTTCCGTGTGCCCCGCAGCCCGTGGCCAAGTAATAACGTAGAAATAACTTGGCGTAGGTGGAATCTGACGGCGAAAGGAAAACGGGAGAGCGGGTGTAGGGGTCGGTCTGGTCTGCGGGGACGATATAATAAATTAGAAAAAGCCACGAGCCGTCCCGTCTTGGCCCGAGGCCGCCACCCCCGGCGCGGATAACTTCCCCGGGTATTAGATTACGCGGAGCATCTGCAGAATCTCGGTTCGTGGCCGTTAATTTTCGTTAAAAAGCAAATGCTACCGCGGATGGCCCCCGTCTCCGTTCACCGTCCTCTTTTCTCCCAGCCAGCTCTCCGCTCGGCGGAGGAGGCGGAGGAGGCAGAGGCGGAGGCCCAGCCAGGGGCTGTTTTCCGCGAGATAAGTAAGCACGGTTTTACATGGTTAGCCAAACATTAACGCGGTCTTCCAGACCTCCATGAAGATTTAACGCCGCGACGCTTATTTCGCGCGAGTGTCGCGCTACGCCGCGGGGGTGAGAACCACCCCTTCATTCGCCGGGACGCGGAATATTTCATACACGAAATCCACCGGCCCTCGAGACCGATACTTCGTACCCCGGTACACGTTGCGCGCGAATTCAACGAGCGATTGGGAATTTATCGCGTATGGGGTGGAAACTAGTAGGGGTTGATCGGTTTCAGGTGTGAATTTCTAACCGAGTTTAGTGAAACGTGTACAGAAAAATACTAGGGAGTGTCTTTCGAGATTTTCAGTTTTGTTTTAGATTCTTTCTCGAGGGGTTGAAAGCAAGGGGTGCAAATACTGTTCGTGTAGAGTTGTCTGGTTGCGACGAGGTGCGCAGGTTGGGCGTTAGATGGCAACAGGGGGTTGTTCCAGTCTCGATGGTTCGTGTCTCCGCTGTTAATAAAATTTTCTTTTTGGAAATTTCACTGGAATTTCGACGACACTTTTCCGGATCGATGAATATTATATCGATCGCGAATCGTTCGCGTGTGGTCAGTTTTAATACGCGAAACCGGGTGAAAGAAAAAATGCGAGCTTATCCACCGTGCAGATTTCATTAGGGGCGTTTTAAGAGTGTTTTAAATTTATCATCCAATTCCCCGGAGCTTTACGACCGCTCGTGTTTTACCCTCTTTACTGGCGAAACGCCGTCCATCCCTTTATCTTCCGTCTTTCTTTGCGCAGTTTTTATCTTCAGCAACGGTAAGTTCGCTTTAATGGAAAGCGTTTAATAGCGAAACAAATTAGAAGCCAGCTGCGTTGGGAAACAACCGCTTGAATCTTTTACGCGCAACGAGAAACTTCGCGTTCGTAAAAAAGTATCACAGAAACAAGTTTCGAGGGAATGAAACATTTTTGAGGGAAGAGTGGTCAAATTTGTTTTTTTTTATTTTCGTGAAAAATAAATGCGACGAAGGAAGTGGTTCAATTCTACTTTAAACGGAATGGTGGTCCACGCTGGAAAATTTCACCCTCTGCTACCCTTTCGAAGAAGAAAACTCGAACTCTTTGCGAATGGTTTCACACTTTCCGAAGAGTTTGGTTGAAATTTTACGAGAAGAAAGAGTTTCGTAAGTTTTTGCAATCACGAGCTATTTATTATGACAATTTTTACATTTTATATTTTTTACTTCGTATTAACATCGTCCATTACCTATTTCTTATCCTTATATATTATATTTACATTCCTTTAGCCTATCGAAGGCGTCTACCAATAATAACAATTTTTGTACAACACACATGTACTGAACGAGTACACACATGTAGAACGTCTCTTTTACTTTTAACATTTCCAAAAGTGTTCTAGGAAACGAGATGCTCGTTTCACCGAGAAAACAGAATAAAACAAACAACTACGTATTCGTGTGATTCAAGGTTGGGTATTAATAGAATATACCCGTACCTCGTTGTACATCGTATTTATCCTCACCTCTACGCGTTGATGTTCCTTTGCTTACTGTTCCACTCGATACTCGATCCATTTCCACAATCTTTTTACATCAGAGACATACATCGGTATCGTTCACCGTGTTACGGTACCTTAAAATTATTATCCAGAAACACACGATCTATCACTCCAGTTTCTACGTGCATCGTTGCAAGATCGTACCCGTGTCGGTATAAAAAAGAAAAAAAAAAAACTGGTGCACCCTCCTTCTACCCTCCCGTGGAAAGCAACGTGTCCGTGAACGTTCGTAGACTGTCGGCACGTGGCACGCTTCACCACCCCAGATTCTCTCTCGTCGCTCCGAACTCGTGTCCGTGTACGTGCACACAAACGCGTACACGTGTGTGCGTGTATGCGTGTGTGTACTTGCCCCGTGTGTATGTACGCGCGCGCGTTCCCGGCTCTCGTTTTTTTTCACTCATCCCCCGGTCGCGGTGATCCTCCATTCCAGGTTGGGTACTTTTTCTAACAGGTGGTGGCCCACAGCGGCGCACTTTTTTTTCCCTCTCTCGCGTTCCTCCCCTTCTTCACCGTGCCGTGTGTACGCGTGTGTGTTTTTTTTACAGGTGCACCCATTATCCCCCGTTCCGCTTTCGCATCGGTGTCCTATTCATTCACCGCAGACCGGAGTGGCCACTTGCTCGACGCTTTTTCACTTAATTAGAGGTCATAAACTGCTGCCCCGTCCGCTTTACACGAGCACGGGAAAAAAAAAAAAAAACGAACGAACCGGCGAGAAGGATGGAAAACTGGACCCGGGTGTCTCTTTCCCGCGCGTTCCGCAAATTGCTCCGCGATTTTTTTTTTTGCTCTCCAACCAACCTCTGCGTCTTCTCCTTTACACTTCTCTTTCTCTCTTTGATTCTTTTTTCTCTCACACTCTTTCTCTGGTTCTTCTCTTTCTCTCTGTCTTTAATTCTTTTCTCTCTCACATTCTTTCTCTGAATCTTCTCTCTTCCTCTCTCTTTGAATATTTTCTGCCTCGCACTCTTTCTCTGAATCTTTTCTCTTCCTCTCTCTTTGAATCTTTTCTCTCTCACAATCTTTCTCTGGATCTTCTCTCTCCTTCTATCTTTGACTCTTTTCTCTCTCACACTCTTTCTCTGGATCTTTTCTTTATCTCTCTCTTTAATTCTTTTCTCTCTCACATTCTTTCTCTGGCTCTCCTCTTTCTCTCTCTCTCTCTCTTTGACTCTTTTCTCTCTCACAATCTTTCTCTGGATCTTCTCTCTCCTTCTATCTTTGACTCTTTTCTCTCTCACACTCTTTCTCTGGATCTTCTCTCTCCTTCTATCTTTGACTCTTTTCTCTCTCACAATCTTTCTCTGGATCTTCTCTCTCCTTCTATCTTTGACTCTTTTCTCTCTCACACTCTTTCTCTGGATCTTTTCTCTCTCACATTCTTTCTCTGGCTCTTCTTTTTCTCTCTCTTTGACTCTTTTCTCTCTCACAATCTTTCTCTGGATCTTCTCTCTCCTTCTATCTTTGACTCTTTTCTCTCTCACACTCTTTCTCTAGATCTTTTCTCTCTTACACTCTTTCTCTGAATCTTCTCTCTCTCTCTCTCTCTCTCTCTTTGATTCTTTTCTCTCTCACACTCTTTCCCTGGCTCTTCTCTTTCTCTCTCTCTTTGAATCTTTTCTGCCTCGCACTCTTCCTCTGAATCTTCTCTCTTCCTCCCTCTTTGACTCTTTTCTCTCTCACACTCTCTCTCTGGCTCTTCTCTCTCATTCTCTCTCTTTGACTCTTTTCTCTCTCGCACTTTTTCTCTAGCTCTTCTCTCTCACTCTCTGACTCTTTTCTCTCTCACACTCTCTCTCTTCCTTTTTCTCTCTCGCACTCTTTCTCTGACCCTTCTCTCTCTCTCTGGGCTCGTCGGTTTTTCCGAGCCGGTACTTTACACGGCGTGAAGAGTTAATTAGCGTGCAGCGAAAACGAGCCGAGATCCTCGCCGTGTAATTAGCGTCACCGAAGCGGCCCTGGGCTTTTCTTCGACCGCTCGGTGGAAGAATACGCGAATTTATTCTTATCGGAGAAGCGATGTTGGCTCTCGTGGAGGAAGTCGAGTCTAATTGCGCAAGCTGCGCGAAAAGATAAAGTTCCATGGTGCGTGGATCTCCGTGAACGATCACCGGGTCAGGAATCGTCCCTCGCGGAATTAAACGATCCGTACGAAAATCAAGCGTCGACTTTCGTCACGAGAAACGATCGATTCAGCGATCGTCTCGAAACGACCACTTTTCGACCCAGTATACGTACGACTACAGTTAATTCGGTACGGAAAAATTCGAAGTTGTTACAGAAAAGAAACATAATTGTAATCGTTTATTTATATGTACGGGGGAAGAACATCCTTTGTTACTAAAGATGTGCGGAGCGCGTGTAAAACGAAACGAACAAGCTTTGTTGTTCTTAAAGCGAGAACGAGCTTTGTGAAATAATAGTAGCAATTGTTTATGTCTACAGGGAAGAAAACTCTTTGTTAGAAAAGAAACGAGAATAATAATTGAAACGAAGGATCTTCTAAAAGTATTAAAGAAATTGGTGAAAAAATCAAGAGCGTTACCAAAACGATTATTGTTTCGTACAAGATGGTTTGCACAGTTATAACGACCGTAAAGCGTTTGGTGTGTTTCGGGAAGTAAAAGAGAAAATACAATAATATATATACATTATTTTGAGTGCAAATACAGAGAGCATATGTACCAACATCGTCCAATCAATCGAAAACCTTTCTACCTTTCTATAATACTAATTTATAATTGAGTAAAAAGACCATGCATTGAATAAAATAACAAAACTGCAATGTTTCTTACGAGTCGAAATATTTCCAGTTACCAACCACAAATGTATTATCGGATCAATTCTATTTCAAACGAGCCAAAACTCTGATCTTTCGAACTTCGGATCATTTGCCCCGTTAACCGTGTCTCGTTCCTCTTCCAGAAACACTTTAACCCCTTCCAGCGCGTACATACGTTCAAATAACTTTGCAACGTGTTTGTGACAGTACATCGATTCATTTTAAAATCTCTCGTGTCCGTCAGATTCTTGGATCGTGTACAAGAACGCGCTAGCAATCGTTCTCGATTTTTCAAAAGTCCACATAATCACACACGGGAATCGTTTCAACTGCTTTCTCCGGGACGTCCATCCCCCACCCCCTAGCTCTCTAATGGTCTCTGGTTGGGCTAATATCGAGCCAGTTTCTAGGAGCGAAACCGGTGGCTGGTCGGCACCGAAGAAGAACACTTTCGTATTTTTATTGATTTGCCTCGTAAGGGGTAGTTAAGGGGCGCCAACCGCCAGTCTTACCCCCACCACGGTTCCGTCCACCCCTTTTTCCGAGGGGCCGAGGCGGAGGGATTCTCCTTACCCCCTTCACCACCCAATCCACCCCTTTCCACGGCCCCTCGCCGTCCCTGGGTTCTTTTCCTTTCAAAGCCCCCACCCACGCGGGGCGGACTGACTCTCTCCGCGCCGTTGGCTTTTCCAACGGACGCCGTTAAAGAAAAGTACCCGCGAAAAAGAAAGAACTTTTCCCTACCTCTCACCCGCCCTTTATCCACCGTCTTTCTCAGCCGTTGGAGATCTTCGTCGGCGCGTACGGCGAAAAGATTTCGAGGTCCGCTGAGGTGGCTGGGGGTGGGTGGGTGGGTGAACGCCGCGAGAAAAGTGAAAAGTTTCTGGCCGGTTCTCGTTCGCCCGGAAGTCGAGCACGAGGAAAGAAATAGAGAACGAACCCGCGGAACCTCCGCCGCAGCTTCTCGCCTAAGGGTGCGAAAAACTTCGCGGAGAGATTTCATTTCGCGGCCGTAATCTCCCTCTCGCGTTTCAATCTAATGGGACTCGTTCACTGATTCTTTTACAACGATCCGGCTCGGGAAAAATTCCCTGGTTTCATACCTTTTACTCTTGATAGTATTTTATATCAAGGCTGGCCATTCGGAGGGTTTTTTTTATTCTACGTTGAGTGTTTTTCATCGATGCACACGTGTAGGAATTTATTGTTATTTTAGAGTATGTGTTTCTTTACAAGTTGGATTCTTCTGATCGATGCTCTGGTGTACAAACATATTGTAATTTTACAGCTTGTGTCTCCTTTACAAGTTGGATTATTTTGATCGATGCACTGGTGTACAATTCTACAGTGTCGTTTCTACAAGTTGGATTTTTTTTGCTCGATGCACATGTATGCAAATATATTGCAATTGTACAATCTGTATTTCTTTACAAGTTGGATTCTTCTGATCGATGCACATGTGTGCAAATATATTGTAATTCTACAACTTGTGTCTCCTTTACAAGTTGAATTCTTTTAATCGATGCACATGTGTGCAAATACATTGTAATTTTATAATCTGTGTTTCTTTACAAGTTGGATTTCTCTGATCGATGCACAGGTGTGTGTATATATTGTAATTCTACAATCTGTGTTTCTTTAAAAGTTGGATTCTTCTGATCGATGCACATGTGTGCAAATATATTGTAATTTTACAATTTGTGTCTCCTTTACAAGTTGGATTCTTCTGATCGATGCTCTGGTGTACAAACATATTGTAATTTTACAGCTTGTGTCTCCTTTACAAGTTGGATTATTTTGATCGATGCACTGGTGTACAATTCTACAGTGTCGCTTCTACAAGTTGGATTTTTTTTGCTCGATGCACATGTATGCAAATATATTGCAATTTTACAATCTGTATTTCTTTACAAGTTGGATTCTTTTGATCGATGCACAGGTGTCCAAATATATTGTAATTCTACAACTTGTGTCTCCTTTACAAGTTGAATTCTTTTAATCGATGCACATGTGTGCAAATACATTGTAATTTTATAATCTGTGTTTCTTTACAAGTTGGATTTCTCTGATCGATGCACAGGTGTGTGTATATATTGTAATTCTACAATCTGTGTTTCTTTAAAAGTTGGATTCTTCTGATCGATGCACATGTGTGCAAATATATTGTAATTTTACAATCTGTGTCTCCTTTACAAGTTGGATTCTTCTGATCGATGCTCTGGTGTACAAACATATTGTAATTTTACAGCTTGTGTCTCCTTTACAAGTTGGATTATTTTGATCGATGCACTGGTGTACAATTCTACAGTGTCGTTTCTACAAGTTGGATTTTTTTTGCTCGATGCACATGTATGCAAATATATTGCAATTTTACAATCTGTGTTTCTTTACAAGTTGGATTCTTCTGATCGATGCACATGTGTGCAAATATATTGTAATTCTACAACTTGTGTCTCCTTTACAAGTTGAATTCTTTTAATCGATGCACATGTGTGCAAATACATTGTAATTTTATAATCTGTGTTTCTTTACAAGTTGGATTTCTCTGATCGATGCACAGGTGTGTGTATATATTGTAATTCTACAATCTGTGTTTCTTTAAAAGTTGGATTCTTCTGATCGATGCACATGTGTGCAAATATATTGTAATTTTACAATTTGTGTCTCCTTTACAAGTTGGATTCTTCTGATCGATGCTCTGGTGTACAAACATATTGTAATTTTACAGCTTGTGTCTCCTTTACAAGTTGGATTATTTTGATCGATGCACTGGTGTACAATTCTACAGTGTCGCTTCTACAAGTTGGATTTTTTTTGC
The DNA here is from genome assembly GCF_051014685.1 of Ptiloglossa arizonensis. Lineage (NCBI taxonomy): Eukaryota > Metazoa > Arthropoda > Insecta > Hymenoptera > Colletidae > Ptiloglossa > Ptiloglossa arizonensis. The sequence goes on from NC_135061.1 coordinate 3,960,781, forward strand.
TCGATGCACATGTATGCAAATATATTGCAATTTTACAATCTGTGTTTCTTTAAAAGTTGGATTCTTCTGATCGATGCACATGTGTACAATTATATTGTAATTTTACAATCTGTATTTCTTTACAAGTTGGATTCTTGTAATCGATGCACTGGTGTGCAAATATATTGTAATTCTACATCATGTGCCTCCTTTACAAGTTGGATTCTTTTAATCGATGCACAGGTGTACAAATATATTGTAATTTTACAATCTGTGTTTCTTTACAAGTTGGATAGGTTTTCTTTCTTACGAAATTGTGTTCATACTGCGATAAAGTTGGACAAATTAAACTTTTGATCGATATATAATATTGTACCTCTCGATTTCGTGTAAAGGTGTACAAAATAATTAATGAGAAAGTAAAAATTTTAAAGAACAAAAAATAAAGTTATGTATATTAAGGTGGACACAGAGTAGGTTATACATTTTCATATTACATTGTCATAGACGCGTTTTCGATGAGATTTATATTCGCAAACATTCATCGAATAGTACACTAATATTTTCTAAAACATTTACAAGTATCGTGTAACTGTAAACAAGTGAAAATATTTCACGATGACTAATAAATGAAAAATTTCACATTACTTCTGGTGTAATTGATTCCGGTGTCTCTTTATTTGTTAGCGAATACCATTTGTTAACGATACACCAGCGTTTACGACACTGATATTGCATTGACACATGCATAACAAATCGGTTGGAAGGTAGATAAAATTTAATGCGTTAGGTGTTACATTTTTATTAGTCGTAAACCAATGTTTATCGACTGACATCTGTCAGACCTAACATACTAGGTAACAGACCTAATATATACCTAATAATAACCTAATAATAACCTAATAATAAAGACCTAATAACAGACTACAGTTAATCATTCTGTATATTCTTAACTACTCTAACATAAATTTAAGATATAAAACTACAATGTAAAATTCGATTCCCTATTATCTCGAACGCTACTGAAGATACAAGAAAGTTTTTGAAATTATTCTATACAATTTTTCTTTAAAAAATCCCTTTCTCCGCGTTTGTACCCAATATTTATAAACATTCTGTGTAATAAATTCTTTTTATTTTACAATTAGTAACGAGTATCTTTATTTCGCATATTCGTGTTTAAAAGTAGAAAATAAATCATAGTAGAGAGGACACGTCCACACTATGGTTCGGAGCTTAGGCATTTTCCCCCACTTCCTTCCGTTACCATGGAATATATTACGCAACGACTGATGCTATGCTATACGATGCCCGTCTAATACGAACGTCTCCTGTGAAAATTAGTGTATCGTCTTCTGTTTTATGGCCGAGATGTCCAGCAGAAACGAGATCGCGCGACTTCATTGATTTCGTGGAAGAGGGATGATTTTTATCCACGATATCGAAGCGAAAAATAACGAGAGAAATCAACAATTTTGGAAATCCATTCGTAATGGGTTTGCAGTTGACATCGAGTTAATTTAAAAAAAATATTATGCATTATCTCGCCTTCAGTAAAAGCGTATACTTAAAGTCACAAATACGCATCGAATTCTGTACAATAAATCTTAAAGTAACCTTAAACTCCAAAATTAGTAATCCAGTACAAATGTATATATTTATTATCGAAAATATAAGTAAGTTCGCTTTGACGTTTAGTTAGAAGATTAAATTTGGTTAATTATACGTATTTTTCATTCTCCACGCTTTCGTTTTTATTTATGTTGTTCTCGGAAACAACGAACCGAAATGTGTAAAGTTAACCGTCCAAATGTCGAATTATTCGTCGTCTCTGGGAAGATCGCTCTTAAAACCAACAAACATCGAATAAAATGAAACATATGAACACAATGGCCGACACGTGTAGCGAATAAATATCATTTGTCGACTGTGCGAAGATTTCTCTTAAAACCGACAAACGTCAAATAAAATGATACATATATATAATCAGTATGGCCGAAACGTTGGGCTAGTAATTACTGTTTGGCGTGTATGTAAAGGTTGCTCTTAAAAGCAAGAAACACGAGCGATGATCGTGTGAGGACCACCTAACACGCCGATAAGACCGCCACGAAACCCAAACATCAGGATCACCGATAACCAAAAATCATGTGTATAAACCGCCGCCCTCTGAATAAATTAGCATTGATTGTTCAACCTTACTCGAGTGTGAATCTCTGACCGTCACCCGCTACGCACCTTTTAATTATTACGCCGGTTCGCCGTTGTACGTTTCTACGGAGGTATTACGTTAAAACGGTCACTTTCGCTAGTCGCATACTCTCTACGGAGGTATTCAGCTAAAACCGTGAATTTCGCTATCTATTAAATTATTATGGGGACCGGAAAGTAATGTCGTTTCCTTACATTAAATTCAAACACATAAATTTTTAACGAGTTTTTATTTTTAATCAATGATATAATCACCCTCATTATCAACAACCTATTGCCATCTAGTGTGCAAATTTTCAATGCCGGATCGATAAAAATCAATTGGTTTTTGAGCAAAATATACAGAGATGGCATTTTGAATATCATCCAAATTTGCAAATCTTTTGCCACTTAGAAAGTGTTGAAGCGATCGGAATAAATGGAAATCCGATGGTGCAACATCGGGCGAGTATGGTGGGTGAGGCAGTACCTCCCACCCCAATTCATTAATTTTTGCCAAGGTTCGTCTTGCGCAGTGCGGTCTTGCATTATCGTGTTGCAGAATAACGCCTTTTCTCTTGACAATCGCTGGCCACTTTTCAATTAAAGATTTATTTACACGATCTAATTGTTCACAGTAAAGGTCTGCATTCACAGTCTGTCCAGGTTTCAGCACTTCAAAATGAACAACGCCGCGAATACTCCACCAAACACACAAAAGGGCCTTTTTGGGGTGTAAACCTGGCTTAGCAGTACTTTGTGGCGATTCATTTGGAGAGAGCCACTGCCTTTTGCGTTTTGGATTATCATAAAGAACCCACTTTTCATCTCCGGTGATCATGCGATCAAAAAATGCTTCTGTATTGTGCCGTTGAAGCAATAAGTTGCATGTGGTGGATCGGTTAGCCTTGTTCTCTTCGGACAGATTATGCGGGACCCAAACACCTGCTCTGCTTACTTTCCCAATCTGCTGCAAATGTTCTTGGATGGTCGACCAAGGTTGGTTAAGACTGTTTGACAATTCCTCGATTGTCTGACACGGATTTGCTTCCACTTCCGCACTTAACACGTCATTGTCTAACGTTGTTGGTCTTCCTGATCGATACGAGTCGGAAAGATCAAAATTACCGGATTTGAACTTGGAAAACCGCCTTTGGCATTTACGAACGTCTAATGCATTTGGATAAACATCGCAAATGTTTTTGGTAGCAACTGTTGCGTTACTACCCTTGCGAAACTCAAAAAGCATGCAATGCCGGATATGTACCTCTTCTGGTATTTGGCTGGCCATTTCACCCAAAATTGTAAAGAAAAATTTTAAATTTAATTATTTACAACTAAACAAGTCACTATAACCTCAGAATGTCTTTGCTACGACTTTAATGTACATAATGAGCTGACAAATGACAATCAAATAGTGACATGCGCAGAAACGACATTACTTTCCGTTTTCACTTAAGTGATTCTGTTGCGATCCCGTGCATTTTAGTGCGTGAGTGAAAGTGATTCTTGTATTTAAATATTTATATTTTTATTCGTCGCTCCGATACGGTCCCGTGACAATCGCGTCGAATTGCGCATTAAAATAAAAGACGTATTGTCTTTGCCGGTGGCTGTCGAGAGCTGTCGTGCTCTCTACGCGTGGTCCGCATTCAGCAAACACGCGTCGCGTTCCTCTCGCGCTTACAAGTGCCGTGGCATGTGTTTCGCGCCGCGAGCGGCACTCGAGCCTCGTTGCGTCCCTCGAACTAGCCTGGCCTCGCTCCTGGATCGCACCGAAGTGCCTTCGAGAGTCGAGGGTGCTCGTAAGACAAAGTGCTTCTCGAAGAAGCTGGCAAATGTTTGACCGATGCTCCACGCGGGAACGTAAACCTTCCGTCCGGTTGAGAATTTTTTTTCTTTTTTTCTTTTTTGTTTTCTGCCTCTGCGAACACATCGAGAAGCGATACATCGTCGATCGATGATAGATCTCACGTGCTCGTGTTCATGCGATAAATTCGTACGAAACATGTACGTGAGTAAATTGTCACAGTGGGAGTATAATAATATTTCGAATGCACTCGCTCGGTGCACGTTTGGTATAATCTTTTATCATATTCGCGAATATAGTGTAAAGTGTAAAGTTTGCACGTTACTTGATCGAGTTTCTTGATAAAATTTTACTATTGATCTTGCACAGGAGTTGTACCGACGTCGATGAATTGAGGATGTTAGGAGTCGAATTAACATTGTGAATCAAAAATGGATGTAATTCGTGTCGTATACCGTGGTTTATATTGTGTTTGAGAATATTTTCGAAATTTAGTATTTTGTAGAAATTTGAGTCGTTCGATTTAACTTTCGATTGGCTGGTATTTTATTACTTCTGGATGTCTGACCAAGCACTGTCCGATTCTACTGGAGAACGTTTTCTATATCTAATTTAATATATTCCCCAGCTTGTGTTTTTGATATCCATGTTTGTCAAAGGACAGGGGAACTGTACAAAGTTTTTAATTAAATTTTAATGAAACTTCGTAAATAGGTACGAAGATGTACCATTTAATATTATTAAATTGAATGTTGTTTACCACGCACCATCCTGTACTTTTAATTTCGTGCAATCGTGGTAATCACTGCTAAAAAACTTGTATAATATTTAATTTTATTCAATTATATTAGCATTTATATGATATAATTTATATTATAGACTCTGAGTCTGGTAAGATAAATGAACGGTATAATTCTCTAACGTGGAACTATACCGTGTTAAGTATAGCAGACGAGTAGACAAATTTCAGGTAAATGCAATGCAAAAATCGAGCATTTGGTCATCCTCCTTTAATACACTACTGTTACGCACGTAATTCCCGAGAGTATGCTTCTTTTGACTAAATGTATGACGTTTAATAATTTTTAATTGTAAACGATGTTTGTCACGTAAAACGCAAAATTTGTTTAAGTCTTCTTGTACGAACAAAGTGTCTTCTAGTGCTTTAATCGCAGAAAAAAGTTTGGGATCATCAGAGTACAGTACAAATTTACTATGTAAGAAAGTTTCAGAAATTCCATTAACGAAGATGTGAAATAGAAGCGGACTAAGATGCAAGCTTCACTTTCATGAAAACAGTAAAATTACATATATTCGATGTACAAATTCTCGGCCTTATTAAAATAAATTTGACGTTTATTTACAAATTTAATTATACTTCGATGTTTAACACTAAATTTATCAACCAGTAAACATGTCTGATTTCAACTGCTTTTACGTCAAAAGTTACTTTAAATTTCATAGAATATTTTCTGTATACGTTATAATTTTTTCTATTCCATATGTACGATCAATTTTATTAGTTCCACTTTTTCCTCAACTTTACCTTGTACATGTATTCGATGTACAAATTCTCGGGCTTATTGAAATAAATTTGACGTTTATTTATAAATTTAATTATACTTCGATGTTTAACACTCAATTTGTCAACCAGTAAACATGTCTGATTTCAACTGCTTTTACGTCAAAAATTACTTTAAATTTCATAGAATATTTTCTGTACGCGTTATGATTTTTTCTATTCCACGTGTACGATCAATTTTATTAGTTTCACTTTTTCCTCAACTATCGATTTCCCCGAGATACGTATAAGGTATACCTTACTATTCCAGAATCTATGGGTAGTTTAAACGTTAAAATAATTTCCGTGAGCTTTTATACATTTCTGCCATTTATGGGGTAACTGGCGAATCCTCGAGTTAATTTCAAGTCAATGAAATCGGTAATACTTTTATTAACCTCTTCTAGCGTTTCGGAGAGCTTATCCGCTAAATGATGTTGAAGCGATCGAAACAAATGGTAGTTTAAAGGGGTTTGGTCCGATGAGTAAGTAGCATGAGGGAGAACTTTCTAACCCAACGAATCTTAACCTCGATAGCATTTTATTTTTAAGTGGAATGTGAAAAGCATATAGCGTCTAATGTGTTGTTCTTCTAACGTCGTGCTTACCATTATTTTTTAAAGTTATGTCGATTATAGAGTCGAATTCAGTAGAATTTAAAAACAGTAGTTTTGAGATTAGTCTTGGATCCACACTTTAATAACTTTCGTACTCTTTTATATTCTTCTCCCCAGTGAAACTTCTATAGATTTATTGGGTAAATAACTATTAACACAATATACGTGGGTTAATAATTAAATACATCTATGCAGTACCGGAGAAAATAAACATGGAAAAACAAGTAGAAATTTAAATCGAAGAATAAATACAGATATCTGGGAACAAGTAAAATAAATGAAGGAAACGAAAAAATTAAACAAATTAGAAGTAAAAGATGATTTATGACGTTTTATTTAAATACGTTGTATTAGCAGAGTTTTAAAACATACAAAGTAGTAAATGTATACCAGAGACATTAATTTAACATTAATTTCAATCTAATTTTATTGCTTTCCACGTTTTAGAACTCTACTTATTCAAACAATGCGACAAACACCGCCTTCTACTTCGAATCCCGGGCAAAATTAATTCCCGTAGTTTATTTAATCGTTCATAATGCACAAATGAATTAATATTGCAACAATAATATTCGGAACATGCGTAAGTGAGAGTAACAATTCCGTTCAGGAACCAATATTTACTGAAATTGTTTCCTTTCCCAAATTATCCAATAACTTGATGTTTATTTGTTATAATCATTAACAAGAGATGTAGGATTATTGTTCAAACAACTATTCACAATAACCTAGTGCAAATAATGGCTTGAAACATATCAATTTGTCGAAATATTCAGTTAGATCGAACAAAGACAATCGAAGTAACGGTAGGTCACCTTGCTTGGGGTATATATAGCCCCTCCCCGGTTACCGAAAATTTCATTCCAGCAGGAGCCACCGAGGTGGACGGACGTCTCCATTTTAGGTACCTGGACCCTCCGCGGACAGCCAAGGACAACGGTTACCCTCTTGGTAACCGGTATTGACCACCGGTTCATAATTTTCTTTGTCTAGGTTTTTTCATTTATTTCTTTTGTTTCTATATACGTGTATTTACTCATCGATTCTAATTTGTACTTGTTTTACCATGTTTATTTTCTCTGTCAATTCACCAATGTATTTAATCACTAACCCACATACACTGTATTAATTCTTTGTCACGACTTGATTACTTGTTTAATATTTATTATAAATTTAATTCGGCTACCTTAGCTATGTACATCGGATAACGAAGAACGAAGATCGAAGAGGACTGCTTCGTCGCATCCTCCGAGGGATCGTCCATTTTAAGTTTAGACTAAGTTAGTTTTAAGGCCACCGTGTAAGAGTATCTGTGCTCTGCCGAGCAATTATCCAATCTTTAGCTTATTTTTGCTCGCTCCTCGTCTCAGTCCGGCCACCTCTGCTTGTTGCATAAGCAAGTGACCGGCCGTGTAGCTGGTCCGATCGGTCGATCGCCGTCTCTTCTGGTGCGTCCGCTTTGAGGGAGAATATGCTGCGAACACAGGGGCAGGTGTTCGCACCGGTCCCTGCGGAAGCCCTTGTGCCACAAGACCCTCTCTTCGTAATCCTCCGTGGGTCAGGTCCACGCTCTGCGTGGCTCCTGACGCGGAGTTGGGAGAAACGGGGCACTCTATATGAGTGGACGGCGTCGTGCATTTCCTCTTTAATCGGGCCCACTGTGGGGAAACGGGACCGACCTAGTAGGAACAACTCTACGGTTCGCGTCGCGTATTTCCCAATTTTGCCTAATTTTTCCATAATATAATTGCTCGGCAGAATTAAACGAGGAGATCGAGGGAACATTGATTCCTTCTATCTCTGCAGTTAGAATAAGTCAGTTTTAAGGGTGTGATCTGCCAAGCAATTATCCAATCTTTAACTTAATTTTGCTCGCTTCCTCGTTCCTCGGTCCGGTCACCACTGCTTCTTGTACAAGCAAGTGACCGGCCGTGTAAGTAGTCCGAACGGTCTATCGCCGTCTCTTCCGATGTGTCCGCTTCCAGAGGGGGCATGTTGCGAGCACAGGAGCAGGCATTTTTGCTGGTCCCTGCGAAAGCCTCCAAAATAAGACCCTCTCATCGTAAAGGTGAGAAACGGGGCACTCCTCTAGGGGAGTGGATGGCGTCGTTCGTTTTCTCTCGAATCGGACCCACTGAGGAGAAACGGGATCGACCTAGTAGGATCAACTGCACGGTTCGCGTCGCGACTTTCCCAATTTTGCCTAATTTTTTCCATAATGTAATTGCTCGGCAGAAGTAAACGAGCAGATCGAAGGAACTTTGATTCCTTCCATCTTCTCGGTATAGTAACTTCGTTTGTATTGCGCGTCGAGGGAGATCGATGGAACTTTGATTCCATCTATCTCTCTCCGGGTCTCCGCTCGCAGCAACCTCCACGTGGTGAGATCTGGTAATCGATATTACTCGCGACGAACAATAATTGTTCGTTGCGAGTAGTACCGAGCTAATTGGCTGCGAATTTAGAATAGTTAGTTAATATACGAGAAACAATTGAATACTTTAAGGAACAACATTTTTATAATGCGTATGAAAGTTGGAGTGTGTTAGTAAAATGAAAGAATACGATTGTATCTCCGATGTACTGATGTATTTCAATAAATATATTCTGAGTTACTACAGAAGCTTTCTTTTCACCCATTACTTTCGTCCATTTCCTTAACCCGATCCTATCACGTTGAAAAAACTACTTCAAAATTTATTCCCGCAAGTACTATGTTCTCCTGATTCCAAAGTTTTACAATTATCGAAAAATTCTAGTAGAACTTCAGAAATTCGTTCGAAAGTCTCGCAAAATTTCACTTCGCGGAAATTCTTGAAATTTGACGTCATTTCCAAGAATCCGCGAATTAAGAATACCTCCTCGCATATTGTGTGTTCCTGATACCAATGTCGCGAAATCGGGGAATATTCTAGCAAAAGTTCAGTAATTCATTCGAAAGTCTCGCAAAATTACAATTCGCGGAAATTTTTGGAATTTGACGTCATTTCCTAGAATCCGCGAAATAAGAATACCTCCTCGGCTATCATGTGCTCCTGATACCAAAGTCGCGAAATCAGGGAATATTTTGGCAAAAGTTCAGAAATTCATTTGAAAGTCTCGCGGAAATTCTTGGAATTTGACGTCATTTCGAAGAATCCGCGAATTAAGAATACCTCTTCGCATATCATGTGCTCCTGATACCAAAGTCGCGAAATCAGGGAATATTTTAACAAAAGTTCAGAAATTCATTTGAAAGTCTCGCGGAAATTCTTGGAATTTGATGTCATTTCGAAGAATCCGCGAATTAAGAATACCTCCTCGCATATTGTGTGTTCCTGATACCAATGTCGCGAAATCGGGGAATATTCTAGCAAAACTTTAGAAATTCATTCGAAAGTCTCGCGGAAATTCTTGGAATTTGACGTCATTTCGAAGAATCCGTGAATTAAGAATACCTCCTCGCATATTATGTGCTCCTGATACCAATGTCGCGAAATCGGGGAATATTCTAGCAAAAGTTCAGTAATTCATTCGAAAGTCTCGCAAAATTACAATTCGCGGAAATTTTTGGAATTTGACGTCATTTCCTAGAATCCGCGAAATAAGAATACCTCCTCGGCTATCATGTACTCCTGATACCAAAGTCGAGAAATCAGGGAATATTTTAACAAAAGTTCAGAAATTCATTTGAAAGTCTCGCAGAAATTCTTGGAATTTGACGTCATTTCCATGAATTCGCGAATTAAGAATACCTCTTCGGCTATTATGTGCTCCTGATATCGAAGACTGAACGTCGGGCAACAATTTTGGAAAATTTTTGATTTTTCAGTCTTGGTATCAGAAAGGCCAGATAGCCGAAATGGTACTCTTATTCCGCTAATTGTAATTTTACCGACTTTTAAACTTAGTATCGGTGGAATATCATAGTCTAGTAATTGGGATAATTTTTGCGGGATGCTTTTGTTCGTGACTTCACGATTTCAGAAACACGAGCAATAGATTTAGCAATGAGGTAGGATCGGGTTAAGGAAAGGGAAGCAAACAAAGGGGAAACGAAAGCTTCTGTTGTTACTCGAAATAAATTTATTGAAATACATCAATACATCTTAGATAGAATCGCATTCTTTCATTTTACTAACATATTCAAACTTTCATACGCATTATAAAAATATTGTTCCTTAAAGTATTCAACTGTTTCTAATATATTAACAAACTATTCTAAATTCGCAGCCAATCAGCTCGGTACTACCCACGACGAACCATTATTGTTCGTCGCGAGTAATACCGATTACCAGGTCTCACCACGTGGAGGTTGCTGCGAGCGGAGACCCGGAGAGAGATAGATGGAATCAAAGTTCCATCGATCTCCCTCGACGCGCAATACAAACGAAGTTACTACACCGAGAAGATGGAAGGAATCAAAGTTCCATCGATCTGCTCGTTTACTTCTGCCGAGCAATTACATTATGGAAAAAATGAGGCAAAATTGGGAAAGTCGCGACGCGAACCGTGCAGTTGATCCTACTAGGTCGATCCCGTTTCTCCTCAGTGGGTCCGATTCGAGAGAAAACGAACGACGCCATCCACTCCCCTAGAGGAGTGCCCCGTTTCTCACCTTTACGATGAGAGGGTCTTATTTTGGAGGCTTTCGCAGGGACCAGCAAAAATGCCTGCTCCTGTGCTCGCAACATGCCCCCTCTGGAAGCGGACACATCGGAAGAGACGGCGATAGACCGTTCGGACTACTTACACGGCCGGTCACTTGCTTGTACAAGAAGCAGTGGTGACCGGACCGAGGAACGAGGAAGCGAGCAAAATTAAGTTAAAGATTGGATAATTGCTTGGCAGATCACACCCTTAAAACTAACTTATTCTAACTGCAGAGATAGAAGGAATCAATGTTCCCTCGATCTCCTCGTTTAATTCTGCCGAGCAATTATATTATGGAAAAATTAGGCAAAATTGGGAAATACGCGACGCGAACCGTAGAGTTGTTCCTACTAGGTCGGTCCCGTTTCCCCACAGTGGGCCCGATTAAAGAGGAAATGCACGACGCCGTCCACTCATATAGAGTGCCCCGTTTCTCCCAACTCCGCGTCAGGAGCCACGCAGAGCGTGGACCTGACCCACGGAGGATGACGAAGAGAGGGTCTTGTGGCACAAGGGCTTCCGCAGGGACCGGTGCGAACACCTGCCCCTGTGTTCGCAGCATATTCTCCCTCAAAGCGGACGCACCAGAAGAGACGGCGATCGACCGTTCGGACCAGCTACACGGCCGGTCACTTGCTTATGCAACAAGCAGAGGTGGCCGGACTGAGACGAGGAGCGAGCAAAAATAAGCTAAAGATTGGATAATTGCTCGGCAGAGCACAGATACTCTTACACGGTGGCCTTAAAACTAACTTAGTCTAAACTTAAAATGGACGATCCCTCGGAGGATGCGACGAAGCAGTCCTCTTCGATCTTCGTTCTTCGTTATCCGATGTACATAGCTAAGGTAGCCGAATTAAATTTATAATAAATATTAAACAAGTAATCAAGTCGTGACAAAGAATTAATACAGTGTATGTGGGTTAGTGATTAAATACATTGGTGAATTGACAGAGAAAATAAACATGGTAAAACAAGTACAAATTAGAATCGATGAGTAAATACACGTATATAGAAACAAAAGAAATAAATGAAAAAACCTAGACAAAGAAAATTATGAACCGGTGGTCAATACCGGTTACCAAGAGGGTAACCGTTGTCCTTGGCTGTCCACGGAGGGTCCAGGTACCTAAAATGGAGACGTCCGTCCACCTCGGTGGCTCCTGCTGGAATGAAATTTTCGGTAATCGGGGAGGGGCTATATATACCCCAATGAAGGTGACTTACCGTTACTTCGATTGTCTTTGTTCGATATAACTGAATATTTCGAGAAATTGGTGGCTTCCAAGTCAATATTTATAGTAGGATATTCTTAGTAATTATCGAATGTATGGCCTGGTAACGGTTGTTAATAATTATGATGAATAAATTTCAAGATATTGCGAAATCTGTAAAGACGAACGGTGTCTGCGAATATTAATCTTACAATACGCATTTTATTTATGTATTATAAATGATTAATTTTCTTATAGAATTTAATTTTGATCGGGATTCGAAGTAAAGATACGTTTCTTTATATTTTAAAGCATGCGAAGTAATAATTGTTTATTAGATACATTAATTTATCATTTCTCTAATTCTTATAATTTACACAGTATGTATAGAGGTTGAATTTCTTACTTGAAAGAGTCGAAATTCAATTAATCGTTTTTCCATATAGAGAAATCATCTACTTAGAACCAAAATCATTTAATAAATTATATACCACTATATTTGAGAAACTCTTCTTTTCTCTGTGACTACTAACAAAGCGTAGATGTAAACACGTTGTAACTTCTTCTCTTGGATGAATAATAGTAAGGTTCATTCCTTTTAAAAGCTTTAGAAGAACATTGTAATCATCATGGAATTCAGCGTGTTAACGTATTTTATTTAACTTCAAACAAGAACAGAATACAATCTATATAAAGAATTATTATGCACACTTACTATCGATAAAGAGCTCGTTTAACAAAAAGATTCGTTTCGAGGATTATCCTACTACTCCATTCGTCCATTAATGTTAGTATACATTCTGAATCATTTCCATAGTTAACCTCTTAAAAATAATAATCCAAACTAATGTTAGTACACACTATGAATCATTTCCATAGTTAACCTCTTAAGAATAATAATCCAAACTAATGTTAGTACACACTATGAATCATTTCCATAGTTAACCTCTTAAGAATAACAATCCAAACGTTCACGTAACACGAGACGGAATACTTTCGAGCATCAGTTTATACCAACCCTTTTAATTCGAGAGGGTCGTTTCTCATAAATTCCATTCGTAATTTTTCCCGCTGGAGAGGGGGCGACTACGATTGCCTCGGTGCTGCGTAAATTGTTCAGTATCGCGTCTCGTTGCCTAATCGAGGTGTGCATCGTCCCTTGCTCCGTTGGTCCGAGTCGAAGGAAAAATTCATCCCCTACCCGATAGAGCGTCGGAGATAGTCGGGAGGGTGAATCTTAAAATACAACCCCTTCGAAGACTGCCGAGGCATCCCCCGCTTCTTTTACCCTCGTTCCTTCACGACCCACCGCCCCTCGCATCCCCTCTCGCGGCGCTCGCGATCCGGCAAATCATCCGGGGCCGCGTTCTTTTGTTCCTTCTTCGTGCCGCGAAAGATTTCCTCGGGATGGAAGAGAGCGGTACTCGAGAAGCTTCGCGAAAGCCTGGCAAAAACCCTCAAGCGAGCCCCAGCGTCGCGTATAAATACAGCGTTAAGATGCAAAGCGAAAACACCGGCCATGAACGCTTGTCGTTCGAGTTTCGATCGTTCCTGAGCGTTACTGGGAACTCGTTTCGCGATCGTCGACCGAAAAATATCTAACAACGAAATCTCACCGATTGGGAACGAATTACTAACTGTGTATCCAACGACGATATCGGAGAAACGTGGAAAATAATCGGACACGGCCGAGAGGAATTAAATCGCAACAGGGGGTTGGAAAAGGTGATCAACGTGCTCATAATAGCTTCCACAACAGAAGTTCAGCTAGAATTACAGAGAAGCATCGAGACTCGAGTAAGAATGTATACCTGAAAGTAGGAAAGGCTGTTATCTTGGACGTGTGCAGAATGGTGTATTTATGGATAATTCGGGAATAAACGAGGGAACGTTTGGTGAAACGATTCTAACATTGTTTATTGTAATTGGAAAAGAAGGTGCGTGACAATGGTGAGAATTATACGTCTTTGTTGTACCAAGGTTGTACATCAAATGAAATATTGGGTAAAGAAATGGAATAGAGTACACAAGAGATTGGGACTTAGCTTTGGGGTACAAGTTGATGTACACCCCGCTTTCAAGTGAACTGTTGATGTTACGATCTGGTCGAATTGTATTTAGATCGAGTTTGTAAATTAATTACAATGTTTCGAGTCTAGGGACATTATGACACAAAACAGGACGAAGGCTACGACTCATAGTCTGATCGATTGCAAGATAGTCTTTTGTCTATGATACTTTGTCAATAAAAAAGAAATCGTAACGCAAGAAATAACTTCTACAAACGTTACAATCGACACGTTCTTTTGGTGTTTATTTTATTGTACAACGAGAACAGGACAATCGAGAAATATATCACGGCCAGAAAAAATCGTGGATAAATTTCCAATTTCACGAGAGCGTCATGTTCTTTTACAGTTACAACGTAGAGTATACGTACAAGCATTCCTCGCATACAAATCTTCGCATCAAAGAATATTCCACTCCTATTATGCTCAATACTTATATTTAACACTACACACGATACAATTGCTACAAGAAATCCAACCCGTTCAAAGAATCAAATAAACATTACTCGCTTCCGCGCATACTTTACCTAACGAAAATGATAAAATCAGAATTTTATCACTAAACCGAAAATGACAAAAAAATTAGAATTTTATCAGTAAACCGAAAATGATAAAATCAGAATTTTATTACTAAACCGAAAATGACAAAAAATCAGAATTTTATTACTAAACCGAAAATGACAAAAAAATTAGAATTTTATCAGTAAACCGAAAATGATAAAATCAGAATTTTATTACTAAACTGAAAATAATAAAAAAAATCAGAACTTTATCACTAAACCGAAAATGATAAAATCAGAATTTTATTACTAAACCGAAAATGACAAAAAAATTAGAATTTTATCAGTAAACCGAAAATGATAAAATCAGAATTTTATTACTAAACTGAAAATAATAAAAAAAATCAGAATTTTATCACTAAACCGAAAATGATAAAATCAGAATTTTATTACTAAACCGAAAATGATAAAATCAGAATTTTATCACTAAACTGAAAATGATAAAATCAGAATTTTATCACTAAACCAAAAATGCTGAAATTTCCAAACGATCTTCGAATTCGATATTCTGTTAACCGTTACCTCGTCAGCGTAAAATTCAATTTCCACTTACCTTTCCCACGAGAGAGAAATCATCACTCCCTCCTCTGTCACCGTGTCTCGTCTAACTCTGTAAAAATATTCAAACGTAATAAATAATCGCGAATTAATTCGCACGTATCGCTAGGGGTAATTGTCCTCGGTCCGACGCGAGATTGTCGATCGACCAGAAGTTGACTCGAGCGTCGTATTAAAGAAGCGGGACAAAAGGGGTGGCGCGAGCCTGGAAGGGGGTAAAAATCTTAGGACCCTTTGTCTCGGTGACGCCATTTTATCATTCCTCGCCCCCGCAGCGGGCGAACGCACCCCTCGCTCAACATATTTCAAGTGACAAAAAGCGTCCCCCTTCCCGAGGACCGAGATTCATCCCCTTCGTTTCAACCCCCACCCACCACCGTCACCTTCACCGCCACCTACCCCCACGTAAACCCCCACCGTTCGTTCCTTCTCTTCTCTTCGATATGCAGCGGTGTTTCTAACTTTAATTACCCTTATCTGCTGGCAAAAAATGCCACGTCACCGGCCCGTAGACGAATCGCTGCGATTAGGGGTTTTCGACGGAACTTGGCAGCGGTTTTTTCAACGAGTCCTCGAGAAGCTTCGGCGATTTCTCACGCGAGCCGGCTACGCGAGGTATAACCATCGGGAAATGAAACGATAACGTTGTTAGCGCGAGCAAATCTCGGCCCAGGGTTTCTCTAATCGAAAACTCAATATGGAAACTTGCCACGGCACTTCGCCCGCCCGCGGAAAGACGCTCAATTCGATTTTCGACTTGTTCGAGCGACCGGACCCGACCGGACAGTTTTCGACCTCGTTCGGATCACATTTCGCGAAAAATTCAACACGGAGTTCACGCGCGATTTCTGCGCAATTGGATCCATTTTATTGCATTTTGGATCGCGAATTTCTTTCAGGAAATATCAACCTTGAGGTTATATTCACGCGATACGCAAGTGAGATGATTAATTTGAATAGTTTTGATTTTTTTAAAAAAATACTCAGTTGCTACTGTAGTAATAAAAATAATACAAAGTTGTAGAATAAGGAAATATAACTGAACTATTATCGAGAAACGACGACTCAAATCGTTGAATCGATCTTGCTTCTTATTGAATATTTATAATTGAAATATATTCTAATTGATAGGTTAATACCAACTTTAAAAATATTGTAAAATATTATAATTCGATCGTTAATTATCAAGTTAACGAGGGTACTTGATTAATATTAAAATTAATAGTTACCACTGTTACGACAACCATAGACAGGTCTGGAAGTGGCAGCGAAGATAATGTAGCGTAACACCAACTTCGTATATATATCAAATACAAAGCCAACAACCGAATAATTATACTTGTGATGCAAATTACATAACGTGCTCCTGGGCTTATACCGGTTATGCTCTTGTTGATGTCTACACGTGTTCTGTGATGACGACTTCTCTGACTTCGACAGTTGTACTTTGTTATTGGTTGTTCGATGGGAAGGCACATGTGCTTGCCAGTCAATGTTAAATAAG
This sequence comes from Ptiloglossa arizonensis, assembly GCF_051014685.1. Classification (NCBI taxonomy): domain Eukaryota; kingdom Metazoa; phylum Arthropoda; class Insecta; order Hymenoptera; family Colletidae; genus Ptiloglossa; species Ptiloglossa arizonensis. Next base: position 3,977,475 of record NC_135061.1, read on the forward strand.
AACAGGTTAAATGGTTCCTCTCTATATCTTTTGTGTACTAACCTGAAAGTCTAGTAACTTAACCAACGACAGTTGATTGTTCGAATGATCTCTCTTTCGGCTGTCTAGAAGTCCCAGTTTATGACCCTTTGCAGGTAGTAAGCTTAAGACCTAGACGTAGAGTCCTTCAGACCCTTGTCTACCTAATTTGCAACGCAGCAATTACTGTATTATAATTTTGTAATGTTATAAGAACATTTACTTGCTTTGGCTGGTAAAAAATACCTCTGATGCAAAGTGATAACGAAACTGGTTATTTTCTGATTATTTCCGTTATTGTGATTAAGTGATAAAAGTAATGGCGATAAGAGTAATCGTTGATCGATTGATAACATTTGTAATTGATAATTATAAATTAATAATTTGTAAACATTTATTTTAGCTTTCACTTGAGTTTTGTTAGTTTTTTTTTTTTTATTCATTAACTTCTTGGTTCAATAATAATCGAAACTGTGATCCCTTCACGATCAACGATCAACGAGTTAATCGTGCCCGATGATTACATTCGCTTTCATTACTTGCGTTATGCATTATTTACAATTATTGATTGATCAGAAATCATAATTACTAATCACTGACTTGATTATACAGTAATCGTTATTATCAGTCATACCAGATTGTGTGCAATACAATTTCGAAATAATTCCATAAAAACTAGGAATTTGAAAAAATGTTGTATTCTTTACACAGTGTATATATTAGTGAAAATAGAAATTGAATAAGGTTTATTTTTCAACGTTGATTAATTAGCTTTTATTTACACCACAGTTAATGTTAATTTTACGCATTATTCGTGAGTTTTCTTAACACATATTTTCTTCCGTTATGAGTGTGTATCTGTGTGTAATGAAAATGTATTATTGTTTCTCTATAGGAAGGAGAAACTCAGGAATAAATAGTGTTTATTTACTGTAGATAATTTTGTTTTATTTTGATTTATTTTTAACAAGCATCTACACATCTTTCCTCGTGTAAGAGTAAATGAATTTCAATTAGATTCAATTTTTAACGCTATTCTTTAAATTACAGTTTAACCTTTTATCATTTTTATAGGCTATCTATTGCGTTTTATATAATTCTGAAGATGAGCCGAAACAGGTGGTCGATAAATAAAGAATTGCTTGCTTTGACTAACGATGCCAATATTTGACCAATAAAATTAAACGGTCAATATGTAATGGTGAGAGTCAAACATCATTTATTCGCATTGAAAGCACAAATGGCCGATTTCCAGGAAAAATCTGAATTAATATTTATTTAACTTATCGTTTCGACTTTCGATCTAGGCCTTCCACAATAAGTAAACATAATTTTATATCTATAACGTTCATTGTGATTAAAACGTAGAAAAAAGATTAAAAACAATATATCGTATAAAACTTAACATCATGTTGCTTGTAAGAATCTTTCTTGAAAACCAAAAATTTGTGCGCTCGCTGCGAACAAATGACAACGCACTTTGTCATTTGTTCGCAGAGGACTATTTTCTAAATCATTCCACATAATGAAAAATAA